>NW_015777737.1:0-969 GCF_001515625.1 Sinocyclocheilus rhinocerous | reverse complement strand
TGTGTGTGTCATCTATCTATCTTTAAGCCTTTACAAAGTTTTTTTTTTCAATGTGCTAACCTTTTTTTAGTCCATAATCTTGTTTCCCAACATTTATGTCAACCAGGTCTGATTTGGTTCATTTGAGTTATTTATCCATGCATAAACAAAGTAATGTTCAACATGAAATGATAAATGACCCTATTTACTTCCTTAATTCACGTTCCAGGTATTATTGTAAATGATTCATCTGTTTATGTTATTCTGAAGGAACACGTTTGTCTTCATAATCGTAAATAATAAAAATAAAATAACTCTGAAGCAACTTTTTTTTTTTTTTTTACATCTAATGTCATCAAGTCCCTCCTCTCCAGTCACATGGTTCAATTCTGATATTATCGTCCACTTTTCAGGATCCAAACAGTTTTTGAAGGATCTAATCAAATCCTGTCCTACTGTACATGATTCCATCACATTATACAAGTAAAATAGGTTGTGAATGTCATTTCGTATTGATTTCAGTGTCTTTCTGATGAAAATATGACACTGATTGGCTTTTTACTCTTACCAGATGTTTCTACGGGCATAAACTCTAACCTTTTAGAATGCAAAAAGTTCTTAAAAAAGGTTTATGGCACATTTATGTTAATTGCAGATAATCCAGGAGTATTTTTATACCAGCCTGGAAGCAAGAAACAGCTAAATCGGTGCGGTGCACATAAATTCCTGCTCGAAAACAGGCCATTCAATAACACGACAATCATTACTCAAGAAGAGCCGCCACCGTTAGTCCACACCACAAAACTAACTTGCGTCCTATTTCCCTGAAAGGTCCCGTGATTTTGTGTCTATTGCATTTTCCAGTAGTACGTAATAAATAAGTCATGAAAATGAAGGTCACCTAACCTCGGTGCATCAAGACGTATTTGGCAGGACAGCGTAATGCCTTCCAAGTTTGTGGAACAAATGAAATTCTGCTGCTCTGTTGCA
>NW_015777736.1:0-969 GCF_001515625.1 Sinocyclocheilus rhinocerous | reverse complement strand
GGTAAAAAGTACAGATTGAACATAAAAAAAAACAGCTTTGATGACACAGGCGGCCTTTAAAGAGGAAGTCAAAAAGGGCACAGCACTCACTCTCAGATCCCTTGACTGAAACTCCATGCACAAAGACCAGATGACAGTGTGACACTTGACTCATGAGACTAGCTGTCTCAAAGAATGCCTAGACATGAACACAATCAATGAGATATCATCTGCACCTTCGCTGTTGTTTACGATACATTATCAGATGACTCTTACTAGCGCTATATCCTTGTGGCTCTGGTCCAGAATTTTAAGGACAACCCGGATGCCTTTCACATTGCGGTGATTGTTATTAGACTCGTCGTCATCATCCTCTAGTGAACCGTGAACCTTCAGCCAGCCCGTGTAAATGTTCGTCCTGGTGCCTCGTCCCAAGTGCTGCTCCTGCATCCATGAAATAAGGTCAAAAAGTGGTTCTTCAGTTACGGTACTTCATGAGTTAACTTTCTTCTCTTTGTTACGTTAAGTTCACATTCTTCATGATTTATTAATTATTTTTTATTTTTTCAAAATGATTTGCAAACAAATTGCATCTGTTCCTCATTTGTGATGTCATTTCCATCACAACAAAAAACTCTGCCACTAATAAAGTACTTGAAGACAAAACATTTTTTTAATTCTTTAAAAATGAAAAGCTATTTATTTATTTTTTTGTTTATTATTTGTGTTATTGTGCATTATATTTTCTGTGTCATTTTCAAACTAGCAAAATTACGTAAATTTGTAATTAATAATTAATTACAAAACATAATTACTGTATTTATGAAAAAATCTAATGTTTTATGCACTATTTTTCAGGGTCAAAAGTACCCATACTTGACACTCCAACACATTAAAAATATGAAAAACTACATGTCTGATATATAGAGAAGTCTTGTCTGCTTTCATTTTATCAGTACAACCAATCTGCCAAAGTGGAATGCATAAAAA
>NW_015777735.1:0-967 GCF_001515625.1 Sinocyclocheilus rhinocerous | reverse complement strand
TTGAATCGATTTCCAACCGGCTCGCAGTTAATCGTTACATCCCTACTTAAAACTAATTCAAAACTTACCTTAGATTCAAGGAACCAAGGGCAGGAAGGCGAGGAACTGAAATAACACATTTAAACTTATGTTTTTATACAAAAACAAACTTGCACATATGAGATCAAACAAATACATGAAAACCATAATAATAATTACATTTATATATATATATATATATATATATTGCTTCAACTTTACAAACCAACAAACAAGGTACATAATCGCATTCCAGAAAATAACAATAAAATAACTTAAAAATAAGAATACTGTGCCTAAATCTCTGCTCACTGTGTGGTTAGACTTTTTTTTTTTTTAACTGCAATAAATATTTCTCTCATTTAATTCTTGATTCTTCTGCTTCATTAAGATACTAAATATCAATCTTGTGGCAGCGATTTACAAAAACACTGCATATCGCCTGCCTGAATGGCATTTTGACTTTGAAAGCCATAAGTAATAAAACATATCTTTGCACAACTTTAATCTGTAAGCAGTGAGTCTCAGATCAGTCATGTTGAGTAACAAGGTCAGCGAGTAAAGTCCATCATAACACGAAAGAATTCATTCAACAACTGAAGATGCAATGTAGTTTAGTTACATCTAATGCATTCCACATATATATGATGCAGTGATAGCAATACTGCGCCATGCAGAGATTTTAAACCGTCTAGGATCAAGCTCGTTTACTCACCCATCAACGCCGCCATCGTTGCCTGTCATCTACTTCCGGTCGCGCTGCGACTTCATCACTCTATATAAAAGTCCTTTGATAATACCGCGCTCAAAAACATTTTAAACAAAATCCAAAAAAAGCACGACCAATTTAATTATTCACACACTTCATACGCAATTTTTACAAAATAAAATACATTACATTTATTCGCCGCGCTCAATATCGATTAGTATTAAATAATTTTAGTTATAA
>NW_015777734.1:0-969 GCF_001515625.1 Sinocyclocheilus rhinocerous | reverse complement strand
AGTTTCATGGATTTAGTTTGAATTAACTATAATAACCCTCACCATTGTAGTTTTTGCAAAGGCATGCTTATGATTTTCATGAGCAAACAAATGTCTATTATACATCCAAGTTTTTACTTCAGACATGTAGAAGGAAATCCAAAAATCAATTATACTTTCAATTCTAGGTTAATTGGTATTTTTGCTTCAAGCACACAGTTTAATCCATACTTATCATCTTTCAATCAAACGTTGACATGGTTTTTAATTGCCAATAATTAGGTTTATGTTCTCTCACAGCACAATATTCAAATTTCACAGCATTCAATCATATTTTATATAGATGTTATGGTTTGAATGTGTTAAATGGATGATGATATAAGCTGATATATAGCTTATTCCTCATGCGGGAAAGCTGAATTGTTGCATTTCAAATCATAATCATTGTAATTCACATGACCAGAATCATCAGGAAAAACTCTTATTTTGGTACTCTGAAAATAGACATTGTTACGATCCCCAGGCATAATGGAAATGAGAAAATTGGGCATATTATTTATATGTTGTGCAATAAATGAGATATTTTCTCTGGGGAGACACTAATTGAGATTCCAGCAAGTAGTTGAGGTAATTGTGTTTAGCTGTTTTCTATCTGTGAATCACATTAGACAGTGAATGATTGGTAAACAAAGCCTGTGTCTATAGTCGTGTGGAAACCTCCTCTCTGAGATCTCTGGAAAAACATAACTGGCTCAAAATGGATCTTTCACTGAATAAAATACTTTAATTTTGCATGGCGAAACTGTAGATAAAACAGCGCAGGAGCAATGGGGTGTAAATAGAAAAGCTCTCTGGCGCCATCTAGCCAAAAACAAAACGGCTTGAAAACAGTTTCTGGTCTCCATTTTGTGTCTTCGTCAAAGACCACACAACTAACAACTAACATAACATCTAACCACCTGTAAACAAACTCATTAGGATAAACCTGAT
>NW_015777733.1:0-967 GCF_001515625.1 Sinocyclocheilus rhinocerous | reverse complement strand
GTTGTACATGCTTCCACACATGTCTGATCATATATAAAGTATTCATATGTATATGTAAATGTCTTTTTACCACCAACACGAACAGTCAAATAACAGCAAAAATTGTTGCATTTCTGAATAAAGAATGAATTTTTTCATACTTTCATTGAAGTCCCGTCCGAGTTCATGGTTAGGACAGCGTTTGACCACCTCTGTGACGTGTTCGGCTTTCTTGTAGATGGGCATGGCTCGTATCACGCTGCCGTTTGGGGGCGAGGAAGCCAGTTTGATCTGAATCGGACAGGTCTTGGCGATCTGACAGTACAGCTTCTTGAGCAACGGAGAGTACTGCAGAAATATATATATATATAAAACAGAAATAAACATTTGAAACACTGCTTACAGTCAAACCAAGATTTAAAAAAGGCATATTATTTCTAAAAAAACACTTTGGTCCTGGGTCTGTCATGGAAATACATTGGTCTTTATGACACTAAATGGCCACACATGTTAAAAATATGATTCTTTATAGATGAAGACAAATCATCGGATTATAAATGAAGACATCATCTGATGAGGTCTTTCTCTTACACACACACACACACACACACACTCATACACTCACAAGCATGTCAGAGCTTGTCTAAAACTATAAAGACATCCCAAATATTCCCTCAAAAACCAAATGTACAAGCCTGCTTTGTGCAGACTTGTATTAATGTGATTCAGATTTTATGAAAGGGAGATTGTATGCCAGGTGCTGCAACAGAATAAATATCATGAACACTGTTTGCTGAATGTTTGCTCTTTGCACTTTATACAATCATAAGTGTTTCCCATAAAGCTACATTATATAGTTGTCTAACTTAAATAGTACAAGTGACATCTGATCTGTCTGAAATCCTATTAGAATCAAATTCAGTGTCAGAATTAAACAAACCTAAATGTAAAACCAAAATAGCTGACTGAACCTAAGGCTGATGATACA
>NW_015777732.1:0-969 GCF_001515625.1 Sinocyclocheilus rhinocerous | reverse complement strand
GCCCTCCTACAGAGGTCCCATCCCCACCATTCCTAATTTTTGCAGTGAGGATCCCAGAGAGTTTGCTCGACTCAAAATTGCACTGGAGAATTTGCTACCTGTTGAGTACACCAACACTATGAGGTCCCTAACTGCACTTTATGGTCAACCACATCAACTCGTGCTACAAAGAATTGCAGAATTGATGGATGGCCCAAAGATCAAGAGTGGTGACATTAAATCTTTTAGACTGTTTGCCCTTAAAGTACGTGCATTAGTTGGAATGCTGGACCAACTTGGAGCTCAGGGATGGACAGAACTCAAATGTGGGTCACACGTTTCACGTCTTCTTGCCAAACTGCCTCACGACCTTAAAGCAAATTTCAGAAGGTTCGTTAACCCCATTCAAATACCAGTTCCGACACTGCTTGAATTCAGTGACTGACTTGGAACAAGAGGACGAGTCACAGTATGCTAGTCATTCAAGCAGAGCCTACTCTCAGCCACAGAGAGACCAGCAAAGAAACTCTAAGCTAGTGCAACGATTTGCTACTGTCTTACATGGCGGTGAACAGAGTAAACCGGCAAGTGCTACAACAATCGAGAAGGAGAAACCAAAGAGATACTGCCCCTTTTGCAACACTGTGCTGCATTACTTCAACCAGTGCACTAATTTCAAACTGCTGAATCAAGATCAAGTGGAGTCGTGGCTGAAGGCAAATCACAAGTGCTTTAAGTGCGGCCGTAATCATCAGATTTCACAATGTACTCTTAAAGCCAAATGCAAAAAATGTGACGAGACATTTAGAAATACTGCACGACTTCAATGCCAAAGTGAAACATGAAACACAATCTTCAGCAGAAAACAGTTGTCTTGTGAACTCAGAAGTGGAGACACTGTATCTGGACAGACCAACCGCCAGCAGTAAAGTTCTTCTGAAAGTCAGCCGAGTGATCTTGAGAAATGGTGAGAAGCAACTTGATACATAT
>NW_015777731.1:0-969 GCF_001515625.1 Sinocyclocheilus rhinocerous | reverse complement strand
AGTTTTGCCTATTTTTGGAAAGCAATCCACTGTGCTCTGTGGTGCTCCTATTGTTCTTCTAGGCTGCGGTTGCCATGAACACCACGTCGGCGGCGTCTGACATGGCAGTGACCTATGGAGAAAAGGTTGGCGGATGGCCTCACACACACCTTCTCCAGCTGGTAGATGTTGTCACTTAAAGCATTCACCTGCTGCTTTTGCCATGCTGCTCGTGATCTTGAGAGGTGCCCCTTCAGACAGGCTTCCGGTTTTGTTGTTGTTCGAGAGGAAATTAGTAAATGCACCTTTCAATCAACTTGTGGGCATGAGGACAATGCAGTTGATTGTTACAAACAAAACTGCTTTTTAGCTCCAATTTGCACTTATTATTCCTAGTAGTTGTTTGATTTTGATTACCCAAAAGACAAAACTCTCCAAATTATTGCTTACCAATTATAATTCACCACAGGGGAGGATTTATTAAGGCCCATCTTTTTTGTACCAGGTGGAAATGTAGCATGGAAATCAAATCATTCCATAATCTTCCTGTGAAACCTTTTGTCAATAATCATGCAGTTATTATCATCTGGATCCTCCCCCACCCCATCATCTCTCAGAGTCTGATTGGAACCTCAGGGAAACACAGGACTGATTTGATTATTTGCCTTCCTATTGTCTTGGCTCCCTGAAAAATAAATGTCTCTGTATGACAGGATGATAGGATGATTGAGAAAAACACTGATTATGAACGCTTTTGCTAATCTTTGAACCTCCTGAATGAAAAATGTAAAAAAAAAAAATTGGTAGTGATTAGTCAATAACAGGTGCACATTGTTTAATTCCGTAACACAGCATGCCAAAAAAAAAGAAAGAAGAAATTTACAAAAAATATTACTTGCTATGGGTGCTGTGAAAATGCTTCAGGCATTACTACATTACTTAATTTGAGTACAAATACAAATATCTTTTAATGTTCATATTTGTATATAT
>NW_015777730.1:0-969 GCF_001515625.1 Sinocyclocheilus rhinocerous | reverse complement strand
AAAAAAAATATATTTGCGCCATAGTCAACAGCAATATACTGATTCTTATTAAACGTGCTTCTCCTCACACAGATGTTCTTACTTTGGCCGGTGGAGAGCTTCAGGAGCTGAGCTCTAAGTGTAACTTCTTCCCTGACCCATCAACCTTCAGCAGTGACGACATGTCACAGGATTTTGGTATCCCTCGTACCTCCAGCATTGCCAAATCCAAACGTCCTTCAGTCTCTTTCGCAGAGGGCACAAAGTTCAGTCCTAAAGAGTGCCGTAACTTGACTCAAGACCTGCCAGGAACAAGTCGGAAACCCAAGGCCTGGGGCGTGCTGATGATCTCTGCCCTGCAAGGAGGACAGGGAAACCACAGTGAAACAGAAACAGAAAAAGAAGAGAAAAACCATGAGGAGACCATCTCCTCTGAGGAGCAAGCAGCTGCATCTGAAACAACACAAACTGACTCGGAAAGATACAGTTCTGGCCCACTAAGAACTCACCTCACTGTGCCCAGTGGGAGACGATGTACACTTTCCAATACCAGGAAGAATGCCCAACCGTCTGATAGCGGCCAGGATACAGATTCAGAGAAGTTAACAACTGTATATGTAACTGTGGGTAAGACCCAAAAGATGGCCAAGCAAGAACCCCCCTCAGAAGGGCCTGTTCAGGCGATGCTGCGCAGACTGGGCAGCCTACAGAGACAAAGAGAGGAGGCCGCCCAGCCCAAAGGTAGGGGGCAGGCGATCGCCAAGCCACCACGGAGGAAACTGGGAGCACGGGCCAGTGCGTGGGAGCAAGCTACAGGGTCAAACCAGTCAGAGGTGGTCATGAGGAAACCTAGTCGCAGGAAGCACAACTCCCTCAGCTCT
Organism: Sinocyclocheilus rhinocerous; assembly: GCF_001515625.1. Lineage (NCBI taxonomy): Eukaryota > Metazoa > Chordata > Actinopteri > Cypriniformes > Cyprinidae > Sinocyclocheilus > Sinocyclocheilus rhinocerous. The sequence continues at coordinate 109 of NW_015777730.1, read as the reverse complement.
CCCTGCACAGTGGGGGCAACAGACTTTCCTCAGGAGAACTGCACCCCCAAGAGGCCGTTGTCCTCCATTTTAAAAAGTGTTCCAGAGAGTGATACACTCCATAGTTTGG
>NW_015777729.1:0-969 GCF_001515625.1 Sinocyclocheilus rhinocerous | reverse complement strand
GTATGGCTTAAACCGAACCGCTATCCCGCATTCTCCACCATGCACCTGGGTACAGACAATCTGCTCACTTGTAAAGCCATGGTCTTTTGGGTCATAAACAGTGCCAGTGCTCACAAACTTGTTGCTGCTGTTATTTTTTGAAGTGCTCAAGTATCTTTTAGGATCACAAAAATACAGATGTTGTTAAGTGGGCGTTTATATTTGTACGGTCGACCGTTTTTACATGCATGAGAAAATTTTTAGGGGATTTGTCCCCTCGAGTTCAGAACCAGACATAGTAGTTTTACAAGCTGTGACTAAATACAATGACGGCATTTGTGAGAAACTAAGAAAGTAATACAAAATTATATTTAAAGTCTGTATCGGGCCTAGTAAGGCACAATTTTAAAGCTACAAGTAAAGAACTGTGCTATAATGTTTATATATTTTCTGAAACAGGGCTACGAGGACGTGTCGGGACAGTGTTTTTACACTGGGAATGATGGGAAATCGGGAGAAGATGGGGTCTTGTTAACAACCATTATTAGCAGTTTCCATATCAGGCCTATTTAACGCTGTAGATTTTGCTTAATAATCTGTTGCTGTAATTAATATTCCAATCATTCAATCCGACCTCATTGTCATGTATTATATTTCTGCTCCATTATGAATGTATGAATTGTTCTGTGTGTATGTGTGTGTGCGTTGTTGTTAGCGTTGTTTTCCTTTTCTTTTTTTCTTCCTATCCATCCATGCATTTCCTCGGTGGTCGTTGATTATTTATCAACACTTCTCCATCGCTCTGGTTTACGTTTCTTTTTTGATATTGTGTGCGCGTCTTCGCAGATTTCTTTGATGGCCTCCATGATTGAGTTTTTGTATTATGTATTTGTTGTAAGTATATATAAAGCTTGTATTTACTGATGCCTTATGGTCCATGGCTTAGCGACTGGTACACATCACAAGCTCTTTCTTTGCACTCATCCTTTA
>NW_015777728.1:0-968 GCF_001515625.1 Sinocyclocheilus rhinocerous | reverse complement strand
AAACTGGTGAACCCCATGTTTCGTGGCTACGCTCAACAGGTATATGAGTTATTTTAGTATTATTTATATACTATTATAGTAATTATTCACATTTTAAAATAGTTTTTAATTTTACATATAAGTTTTAGTAATCTTGTTAGGTGCTTTTGTCATTTTTAATAGTTTTTGTTTTTTAATATATTTCAATTTTAGTTTTAATAATTTTACTTCGACATAAACATAAGATTTTGTTATAAACAGTTGCCAAGTTAACATTTCTAATTTTCTTTTTTTAAGTGTAAGTTTTTTGTCTAACATTTATATTTTATTTCAGCTTTATTTCAAATTACAAAAGCAATTTTTAATTGGTTTAGTTTTAGTTAACAGTAACAACACTGATATGAAGATTACAATGCAGCCTTTCAAGACTGTAATATTATCATATAAGCCCCATAGTATTTTTGTAAAGTACACACTCCTTGCTTCCTTGCGTCTTTTTTAGGACACTCAGGAGTTTTTGCGATGTCTGATGGACCAACTTCATGAGGAGCTGAAGGAGCCTTTGAACGACTGCAGCGGTGCAATCTCAGATGTCCTGCCTGACCACAACCTCGACAACCGTAATCATGTCGATGGAGACCGATTCCCCTCTGAGGATGAGTTCCTGTCGTGTGACTCTGGATCAGGAAGCGAGAGAGGAGATGGAGAGAGGGCAGGAGGAGAAGCAGAGCTGCTCATCCAAGACGAATGTGTGGGAGTGAGAGGAAATGGAGGAATCTCGGAGAAAGAGAGGCTGAAGGAGAGAAGAGGAGAAGAGAAGACACGGGAAATGGATGAGGATGCAGATGTGGACACGGCTGCACAAGAGGGACAGGCAGAGAGAGAAACAGAGGCAACAACTGCAACCACAACTGTGCCAGCACCAGGAAATACAGGTATGAGGTTCTTATTAGGGTTGTGACGGTGAGGAAATTTTCCCACCGGTTAAT
>NW_015777727.1:0-969 GCF_001515625.1 Sinocyclocheilus rhinocerous | reverse complement strand
GTGTAGGGCGATAGAAAATACTGTTTGTACAGTATAAAAACCATTATACCTATGGAGAGTCCCGGTAAACCATAAAAACCTACGTGTGAATTGCTGAAGTCAGTTCGTGAAATTCCATGGTCAACTGCAGCAGCTCTTAACGTAAGGTCACATAGCAGGGTTACCAAGTGCTGAGGTGTATGGTGCGTAAACTCACCAACGCTCTGCTGATTCCATAGCATAGAGTTCCAAACTTCCACTGGCATTAATATCAACACAAGCTTCATGGAATGGGTGTCCATGGCCGAGCAGCTGCATGCAAGCCTCACAAGTACAATGCAAAGCGTTGGATAGAGTGGTGTAAAGCACATCACCACTGGACTCTGGAGCAGTGGAAATGTGTTGTGTGGAGTGACAAATCATGCTTCTCTATTTGGCAGTCTGATTGGTGAGTCTGGTGAAAAGTTTGGTGGAGGAGGAATAATGGTATGGGGCTGTCTTTCAGGGGTTGTCCTAGACCCCTTATTTTCAGTGAAGGGAAATCTTAATGCTTCAGCACATGCTTCCAAGACATTCTGGACAATGCTATACTTTCAACTTTGTGTTTTGGGGAAGGCTTTTTCCTATTCCAGCATGACTGTGCCCTAGTGCACAAAGCAAGGTCCATAAAGACATGGTTTGGAAGAACTTGACTGGCTCACACAGAGCCCTGACCTCTACTGCATTGAACACTGTTGGGATGAACTGGAATGGAGACTGCGAACCAGGCCAACATCAGTGCCTGACCTACTGATCTATATGTAATGACTGGATCGCTCATTGTGTTCTAAACTGACGAGAAGCGGTGAAGCCACCGGAAGTGTTCGAGCTGCCATCTTACTATTAAAATCACCCGATTTGAAGTGAAACAGTCACACAGGATTTGTTTTTATGTCATGTATATGCAAATTAATTTTTACTTCAGATGTTATCTGCAATGTTTATGGTCTT
>NW_015777726.1:0-969 GCF_001515625.1 Sinocyclocheilus rhinocerous | reverse complement strand
AATTTTATGACGAAATAGAATCTTTATTTAATCAAAGAATTTGTTTCATGAGATTTGTAACAATTTGTTTCATAAGATCAGTAACAAAGCACAGACACATCATTTGAATACTTTATTAAATAATTATAATCAAACTTAAAAAAGGAAATTCCACCATTAAAAGTCACATTTAATTATTATTATTATTTTTTTTTATTTCAAGTTTTCCAAACAACAACAGCATCACTCTGTGAGCTACAATATATGCATGTGTATTATTTACTTCCAGAGGGAAAAGTTCAAAACTCCCTGAACCGTATTGTGCCGATAAGAGCACAGGAGGTTTCAGAAGCTACACCAAGGCTGATGGTGGTTTATGAAGGAGAGTTCAGGAGCTACATGACCACAGTCAAGAGAGGTTATGTGCCCAATTAATGAGCTCAGTCCAAAATAATCCAGATTGGCTTGCTCTCTAAAAGGCCTCCACCAAAGGCTTTTGTAGCACAGCATATTGTTCATCTGTTTAAAGATGTCAAATAAAGCTGATAGATAGTAGAAAAGAATTGATGTCTGGCAAAACCAGAATACCATTTGTGCTGAATTAGAGTCACCATCTATCTGACGAAATGACTTATCTTAGTAAGTTTTTTCAGTTAATATTCAGAGCAAAGGTACCTGGTATAATTGCCAAAGTGCACAGAAGAAGCTGTCACTGAAACCGCATCAAAAACCACATCGCAAACAGAAGTCTGAAATTAACATTCTAATACTGCTGACATACGATGTCCCGAACCTGGGATGAGCTGATAGGATCTTTTTCAGTACAAATAATAATTAGAATTAAAATAAAAACACAAACAAAACATTATGGAATTTCCTTTTAACCTTAAATTAAAATACAAACAGAAAAAAACCCACAATTAATTTTAAAAAGTGTCAAGTTGGCATGTACACCACCACAGTAGCAATTCCTGAATGATATACATGCAT
>NW_015777725.1:0-969 GCF_001515625.1 Sinocyclocheilus rhinocerous | reverse complement strand
ATGCATACCATGATTTTTTTTTTATGATTCTTAATGTTGTTGATGATGATAATGGTGCTGGTGTTTTCCAAAGTCTCTTTGTTCGAATAATTTCACAGACTCTTAGTTTGTTTCTTTTTGTCAGCATTCACTTTTCCTGTGTTTGTATTGTCTCCTAAGTTACTCACCTGTGTCTTGTTTAGTTCCTCGTTTACTTCAGTCCCGTTGGTTATTTGCTGTATCTCATTTGGAAGGCTGTGCCCTCCAGAGGTCGCATTTGTTGGCTGCAAAAGTCATTGATGCTGCCTCATTTCAGAAAAGAAACATTACCGTACATTACAAAGAAAGAAATTGTAGTCATTTATGCCTCAAAAGGAATAACAGTCAATTCTATTATGGTTACTTTTCCTCAATGATGTAAGCAGCCAACAAATTTGACCTCTGCAGGGCACAGCCTTCAAAATGAGTTGAAATGTTTTGTTAGCATATCCTCACTAAGATGACCACAACATTACAGATGAACAGGAACTTCAAAAGGACAGCATTTATTTGAAATAGAAATCTTCTGTTACATTATACATATCTTCACGGTCACTTTTAATCAAATTAATGTATCCTTACTGAATAAATCTTACTGACCCCAAACTTTTTGTATGCTAGTGTAGAAGAATTATTAAATTTGTTCGGTGTTTTGTGGAAATTTATATAAATAAATAACTAAATTCACACAAAACAAAAAAAATAAAAATCCTAAAGATTAAAATAAATAAATACATAGACATATATCAATATGACACTAGGATGAAGTCCCAAAAGGTATGGCTATGTCACAGAGAGGGAAAAAAATAATAATTTGTTGCTCAATGAAATGTTGCATCAATGTCAGTCTTTTCTATTAGTTGGTTGTCAGGGATTCATCACAGTCACTTCAGTCACCATCCAGGGTAATCACCCGATCACAGTCACCTGAGTTCTGATCACCTGCACCTG
>NW_015777724.1:0-969 GCF_001515625.1 Sinocyclocheilus rhinocerous | reverse complement strand
CTATGCTCAGAATATGCCATTTTTCTGCATACTGTACATGCTATATTTCCAAAAATGTTTAATATGCAACAATCCATGAACTAATTCATTCATTTGAATTATGAATGAATCCTCCATTTCCAGCATGACAAATGAAGTCATCTTAGCCGTAATGTTTAACACATTTTTTCATTATTTAATTGGTCCGGCAAGAGTTTTAACACAAAATTGCATTCAAAATCCACAAAAACCGGTAATATATCTGACATAACTGAAAGCCTTTGCAGAATTAAACATGCACATAATGACTTCATATGACAGCAATGTGGCACAATACTGCGGCTAATGATGCATGCAATCTGGGTGAGATGGTGGTTTGCATGTATAAGGCCTATATATTTTTTTATTTGGCTGGATTTTGATTTTGTGTATGTTTAGTGACAGTAATGAGCCAAAGCATTTTAAACTGGTTCACGTGGACTGAAATATAATGTGCACATGCAGAACAGCCTCTGATACTGTAATCTACTCAATTATGATCTATTTTAATTATGATAATTAATGCTGGGTTTATATTACAGCACTATAAACTAGCATGGCTTTCATTTTCAATACCGTTGTGCACAAAATATTCAGCTCTGAGCCAAACCAACTGGCTTATGAAATCAAGGTCCCGTTTTTATTGCATTGTTTCTTTTTGGTGACAGGAGTAATTGATCAAACCCAGAATTAAAATCGCTGTATTCAGGGACAGAGAGACTCTCCGTTCGCTTTCATTCGATTTGAGCGAGCGGATCGTATCACTTTGTTTATTGAATCTGCTGCTGAATTCATTTGGTTCAGACCTCGGCACAACAAAACCCAAATGATATCCCTGAGGGAAATGTTTTAAGGATATTTAATCAGGACAGGATCAGAATTAATTTCGGGAGACTCCCGGGAAGTTTTGCCTGAACTCAATTTGAGTGTTTCTCAGACCTTGAAATGATT
>NW_015777723.1:0-969 GCF_001515625.1 Sinocyclocheilus rhinocerous | reverse complement strand
ATCGAAGTTCTGGTCAGATCCTTCTTTCTGTGTCGCAGCCATCTGGAACAAGAAAAGACGCTTTCAAACAAACAGCTTTGGCAACACAGATGTGCATTTTATCTGCACCAATAAATCTTCATAAGCTCATCGCTATATTTCATAATAGTGGACACTAATCAAGCCGTTTCAACTGAAGACTGAAGGAGGTCAGATTTTTAAACTAACAGTTTAAAAACAATAAAAATCCAACACTAAACTGTTATTTATTGACAGAAACACTTGGATTAATTAAAGTAATTTGATAATACACTGTTATTGTTTTTAATGACTGATATTATGTTTGTTTAATTGTCTGCTAACCAATGTAGAACCATATTTTAATTTCTGTCTTTTTAAGTACAATTATAATCATTAGACTAGAATATAATTATGAATAACAACACTAATAATAATTATAATCTACCGTATTTACACTTTTTTGTAAACTAAATTTGTACTGTATTACATGTTTTTTTTTTGCAATCTAAATTCATTTTTCGCAATCAAAAAGTTAAAAAATAATAAATTGTAAAAATGTTAATTTAATGTCATATTAATAATTTTTACTGTAATATCGGATCTACTACTTCATGCGTATCTAAGGAATAACTGCAAACACCATAACATTGTATGTTTTGTATTTATAATGTATATTTATGTATACAAAATATAAAAAGTGCAATGGTGTTTGCAGTTATTCCTTAGATATGCATGAAAAGCTATTAGTAGATCCGATATTACAGTAAAAATGTAACAATTATTTGGGTAAACCGATTATAATTATTTGAAAATATAATCAGACCTAAACCTCTTTTTTTTAAATGTACTTAAAAAGGGTATAAAAAAAAGACAGATTTGACATGTGGTTTAAATATCAGCAAAGACGAAACTTGTGAATTGGCTTTGAAAAGTACAGGCCTATTAAACTTACTTCTACACATTACACGT
>NW_015777722.1:0-969 GCF_001515625.1 Sinocyclocheilus rhinocerous | reverse complement strand
AAAAAACGTCAAAACATATTGTATAGTATACCATATTTCATGTTTACTACTATAATGGAACTGGATTTTGGACCAATGGGATCGAACTATAGACTGGGCTCTAATGCTGCAGCATCCACACATACAGTGATTAAAGCAATAGTTGACCCAAAAATTAACGTTCTTTCATCATTTACTCTCCCTCGTGTCATTTCAAATCTTTTCTTCTGCCGAACACAAAATACTGTAAAATGTTTTGAAGAATGTTTGGGTCCAAAAAACCATTGGACCCCATTGATTTCCAAAACCTTCACTCTCTCTGCTCCTCTCCGGTGGAAAGAGAAAATAGAGAAGAAAACCCTTAGATGTTTTTCTAAATATCTTCTTTTGTGTTCCATAGAAGAAAGAAAATCGTTTTGAAATTGCATGAGGGTAAGTAAATGATGACAGAATTTTCATTTTTCACTTAAAATTGAAGCTTATTGTAAAGTGTTAGCAGCTCTTTGCGCAATTTGTTTTGCGAACCCATAAATAAATTTATTTGTGCTTAAATGGATTTATTTGTAGAAAATGAAAAATTCAATTTGTAGAAGCACTCAAGCATGTTTTTAGTAAAGCGCCAACCAACTAACCCTAAATTTGTTTGATTACATTTGTTTTTCTCTCAGATCTAACATGGGGTGGTAAAATATGATAGTTAGCAGTGATTTCCCGCTGAGATTAAAGCAGACGTTATCTAATCATCTGCTTTGCAACATGCAAGATATTAAAGCTAGTTCTGTTTTTTATGGCACCAGGTCAACGCAAAGTTGAAAGCAGGATCAAAGATTCTCCAGCACACATGCATTCACAAAATACACAGAGACAGCAGCTCTAACAAGCATCTTGTTATCATGTTCATTAGATTTAGTTGCAGAGTGAAAGTGTTGCTTGCCTTGTTATATTGGGATTTACAGTACATATACACACAGAGTCAAGTTTTCAGATTTT
>NW_015777721.1:0-968 GCF_001515625.1 Sinocyclocheilus rhinocerous | reverse complement strand
TTTTTTTCAGCATGACTCTAAATGAAAAGGTGGTTTTGGCTGCGTTACATGCTGTTTAATGATGGCTTTCTCGTGAAACGAGATGAAAGTGGGGCAGGAAGGAAGGGCATGTGCACTTGTGTGTTTGTACTGTTTTTGCAGCGTAGTAGACTGGCAAGGAAATGGTAAAATCCGTTGTCGAATTCCCGTCGCTGGAAATTCCTAACTGGTTCATTCTGAAGCCGGCGGGGTAATGAAAACTGAACCGCTATCCTATACAGGCCTGGCTCAGTTCTCCGTCACGCGTTCCCACTGCATACTTCATTTAGCTTTTAGTTCCCATGGTTGGGGAAAACCTGGACATTTAAATTTAATACAAAAAAGGATGTTTATATTATATATAATTCTATTTTTTATACATTTTGTTTTTATATATTTGCTATTTTTTATGTTTTTGACAGTTGTCTTTTATGCACACAGAGGCTGCATTTATTTGGTCAACAACAAAAAAAAAAGTGAAAGTTTAAAGAATTTTATGTGGTGTAATATATTTTAAAATGTAATTTATTCCTGTGAATTTTCAGTAGCCTTTGCTCCAGTCTTCAGTGTACACAGTTCACAAATGTACACAGGTTTTTTTTAAGTTCAAAGAATTCTTTTTTTTTTCATCATTCTCTGATAAATAGAAAGTTCTAAAGAACAGTGTTTATTTGAAATAGAACTATTTTGCAACATTGTAAATGTCTTTACTGTTACATTTGATCAATTAAAAGGTTCTGACCCCAAACTTTGACAATATAAATATGTAAATTACTTTAATTGTAAAATATCTGCGTAATCATTCAAACATCTCATGTTATTATGTTCCACTGAAAGAAACACATGAGTTTAATGCTTGACAACTATCTTTGTCTTTCCTTTTTTTTTTTTTGATTTATGCTGTTAACAAAAGTTTGATCCCGTCTTCATCCTTTATTTACATTTATCGG
>NW_015777720.1:0-968 GCF_001515625.1 Sinocyclocheilus rhinocerous | reverse complement strand
TTTGTTTTGCCTATGTCACGAAAAGAGGTAAATCCGGCCCTGGTAATAACACATTTAATGTGGTGATAGACAACATCAGTACATTTGATTCTGTCTGCATTGAGGCTCTGTCATTATTGGCTGTGTGTGATCTGGGTCAGTTTTAAGGCTGATGTTACTATGATTCACAGGGATCTTTTGGTTTAGTTTTAAGTCTCATAACTCCTAAACACAAATAAATACGGATTATTAGCTCCAGTCCCTTAGGATCTTGTTTCAAAGAGTGAAAATAAAAGCAGGGATGCCCTGATATTAAATGTCTTGCTGATACAGTAAGTCAATAATTATTTCCATGTTATATGGCTAATAACTGATAAACAGCCAACATTAAAATTCTACAGTAATTTGGGTAAATATATATTTTTTAACAATTTAAAATCATTTTAAATTCTACATGTGAGTTTATGCATCACAACATTGCATTATAAAGTATTAAAAATAAATATTTAAATTTTGAGTTTAAATAATACATTTAAAAATGTAAATTGTATGAGATTAAAAAATAGATTTAAACATTAGTGTTTTAAATATTACATTTAAGTGAGTGTTAGATGATGGTTAGATGATGAAAAATATGGGAAATGATCATGCACAATTAACCAATATCAAACATATAAATAAGCAAGTAAGTAAATAAATAAATAAGTACATAAAAGATAATAGACAATGTGTACTACTAAGTGAATTTGTTGCTTTGTTGCATTTAATGTTTATAATATATATATATCAAATGCATCAAAGAGATGCTTTGTGAAATAAGGGTATGAGAAAAGAAGATTATAATGTATTATATTCTCCCTTTCAGTGTGACTGAGCTTTTCAGACTTTCCCATAATCCTCCTCTCTCACTCTCTTTCTGTGTATGGGAGAGGAGTTGAGGGGATAAGGTCTTCTGAAAGTGGATCCAAACCGCCTGCTAATCAGGATGC
>NW_015777719.1:0-968 GCF_001515625.1 Sinocyclocheilus rhinocerous | reverse complement strand
ATTGTGTGTGAAATGTGGTATTTAATTGAACTTGCTCTTGCATGTTGCACATTTTTAAAATAGCATCCAGTGTGCAGTGTTTACTGCGCAGTATGCAGTCATAGTTGATTATTATGTCTGTTTAAAGCCCTTTATATAAGCACAGTGTATGAGATGTGCTTCTAAATGAACTTTCACATGTTGTTCTGTATAACACTAGACAGTGTATACTGTGCAGTATGCAGCAGACACATTGTTAGTATTCCATTCTGAACACAGCCTTCTTTCACTGTCAGCGTCTCCTGCCCTCCTTCATCAGTGGATGATTTTACTCTCTGTGTTTTACTGTTTAACATGCCGTCTTACAGACATGTGTCTGGAGCTGAATACCAAACGCCGCTCAATTTGAGCTCATTGTGGTGATGCTGATGCTCAGATGTTAATTCACTCCGATTCATGTGTTTCTGCCTCGTCACGCTCTTCAGAAAGAGCTTCAGCAGACTGACACGCTTTCCTGATTTACCAAACCCACATACTCTGGAAGTGGTTACTGGCAGCAGTGTGGAACTCTTGATTCTGATTGGTCGATGCACATTTTTCAAATTGTTACAATGTTTCAAATGAGCAGCATTTCAAAGAGTCCTGCAGAAACAAAAGAACAGAAACAGACAAAGAAACTGGTCAAGCTAATCTGATGAAAAATTGTGATGTTATTAAACATGATGAAAAGCTGAAGATAAATACTGAAGAAGGTGTAAAGACACATGACGCTCCAAACACTCTTATGCACACTGCACAGTATTTAGTGCATACTATTGATTAAAAACAGTGTGCAATCAACATTTCAACAGACATTTGCTACATATTCGTCATGTGACCTGCTAAATGCATGTTAATTCTTTATTTAGCTTTTTTCAATTACTAAATGTAGGCAGTCCAATCAAACAGTGATTCAAGAATCAATGATAACCAGAGATTTACTGTAGAAA
>NW_015777718.1:0-968 GCF_001515625.1 Sinocyclocheilus rhinocerous | reverse complement strand
TTTAAATCACATATAAGCACAAAGGTTGTATTATTTTCCATTTCAATGATCACCACATAATCACTCACACTGATGAGCCATTTAAAAACGTTTTGCCTTTGATCAGTTTGTTTTTTAATGTAATTATCTGATTAACTATAACATAAGAATGAACATCTAACAACTCACACATCTTTTGTGAAATTATGAATGTTTAAATGATTTCTGACATCAACATAAAATCAAATCACTATCTAGATGATCTTTTTTTAAAAATCAAACTGACTCATATGAATCATATACATTACTGTTAAATTTTTTAAAAATTTGTATTTGTTAAGTAGGTCATCAAGAACACTAATTAGAGTTCATATAATCTAAGATGATCTTGTTGTAGCTTTTGTACAGGTTTAGTACTAATCATTTCTGGATTACTTAGCAAACAGCCCTTCAAGCACATGTTCATGATGATGATTCACTACCAATTGATTTAGCTGTAAATATGTCTTTTTGTGAGTATTGTTCACTCCATGACGTTTCCCCTATTGGTCTGGAATCAGGAATCTGTCTGGTTCAATCTGCAACCCAGATATGAGATATAAAAGAATAGTTAAAAACAGAAATAAATAAAATAAAACACTTGTGACACTAAATTCAAGATCCCCCATGATTTCAGACTCCTCGCCAGCTGAGAGTGCCATCATGAATGCTGCCAACCTCTTAGGGGCCGGCACCCTATGTGCCATCTGTGGGGACCGGGCTACAGGAAAGCACTATGGAGCCTCCAGCTGTGATGGATGCAAGGGGTTCTTCAGACGCAGCGTACGCAAAAACCACATGTATTCCTGCAGGTCAGAAAAAAAAGAACACCTCCTTGGCTAACAATGCAAACATAATGCCATAATTCTGCATAAAATACCACGTTTTCATCCAATTTATCCAACGTCAAAGTAAATCTCTGACTTCTTTATGCTTCCATACAGATTTAA
>NW_015777717.1:0-968 GCF_001515625.1 Sinocyclocheilus rhinocerous | reverse complement strand
ATTCTCATAGAAAACAGCTGTTTTAAATTGTAATAATATTTCACATTTGTACAGTTTTTTTTTTTTTCTGTATTTTGATCAAATAAATGCAGACTTGGTGAGACTTCTTTCAAAAACATTAAAAAGTCATACTTATTCCAAACTGTTGAATGGTAAGTGTAGTTAACAAAGAAATGTGCAAGGAGCCGGTGGTTTGCAGAACTTTGTGACTGATGGAGCTTGACAGCCCCAATTCTCAGTCAGTTTTGTTAAATGAAAATGTGTGGCCATAATATTCACCTAAAAATGGTCAAGAAAGAAAGTCATACACCATTTTGAATGGGATGAGGGTGATAAATAATGACAGAATGTTCATTTGTAGGTGAACTATCCCTTTCATTCCTGCATTGCTCCTCTGTGCCGTACCTGAACTGAAGAATATGACAATGAGTGCAACACGGTACGGTGACGGAGGAGACAGAGAGAGAACGAGAGAGGGATGGTGGCAAGATAGAAGACAAATGAGTGTGACAGGGTTTGAGTATTCATTAGACGGGCTGTAGAGGACATTTAGAGTTAATAAATCAGACAAGAGGGTGTGTAATTACTGACGGCAATCACACATACAGCATCGAGCCTCGACTGCCATCTTGCCATCACTCACTCCCTGACAACCTGTCGCCACAATGACAAACGTGCACTAACACATTACAGGCTCTCATTCAGCACGCTGAGCACTAGAGCAAAACCCGTCTGAACTGAGGAAATTGAAACAATCGAATTAAGTGGTTATTTATAAACAGCAGGCTGATATGCACACGCACTGTTCACACTCCTTTATGTGTAATATGTTTTAGATGGCTAACAGGACTCCTTCAGTGACTGCTGCTGGGTGTTGAAGATGTTGATAGCATTAGTCTTAAAGGAATAGTTCACCCAAATTAAAATTTGCTGAAAGCATACTCACCCTCAGGCCATTCAAGATGTCT
>NW_015777716.1:0-968 GCF_001515625.1 Sinocyclocheilus rhinocerous | reverse complement strand
GCCAGGTTCCGAAACAACGAGCCAGGTGTGAAAGCACCCTAAGATTAGGGATGTTTATTAAATTGGGTCAGTTTTGATTTCATGACGTTTTTAAACACTCGTACTGTTTGTACACGCATGGTGCTATGGTGATCATGTTGTTCTGTTTTGATGGCTTATTTATAGTCAGATTTGTCAGACTTCTGTGTAAGGACTGGACACAGGCCATTTTCACCTCAGCCTAAAAGCCTTTACCAGAAGTCAGAGATGAAGCCATGTCATTCATCTCCATGAGTAGTGCTCGAGTGACAGGAAAAATAAAAACAGCTACGCTGCCAATTAAACCAGTAGACAAGAGCTAAGACAGAACTGATGGCATTAATGGATTCAGTCTTAACATTTATTAGTCTGTTTATCTGTTATGAATTATTCAAAGGTCGGAAGGGTACAAGTTTTTAGAGGCTATAATTTGCTGTGTCCAGAGCAGCTTTATGCACTCTTTTTATGCAAAGATTATTTAGATTTGCAGATATATTTATGAAAATAAATGCAAGCCACACAGTCATGCTTATGCTGCAAGCATACGGTTTAGAAAGACCTTGTAAAAAAAAATTGTGTAAAATTAAAGTGATCGGCTTTATAGATAATAAAAGCAGTATGGGTTTTTGTAATTCTTTTAGTGATGTTAGTTTAAGTTTAAATTTAAGAGCATAATCAGAAAACACCATGAAAATAAAGCAAAAAGATTACGCTAAATGGAATATTCTTCCACAGAACTTTTTGTTCTGGATGCTTTTATGTGCATAATGTGATAACAGTAATTGCATTCCCTTTGAAAGCTATGGATTTTGCTGATGCTTATCCTACCTGGTGGAGATTCTATTATGGATGTCTTGAAATAGATGTCCTCTGAAGAACAATTTAATGGTTACATTACAGCTCCTGCCTTTCCTGTCAGTAAAAACATAACATCCGAGTAATGGGCTCTC
>NW_015777715.1:0-966 GCF_001515625.1 Sinocyclocheilus rhinocerous | reverse complement strand
TCTCCTTGACATCAACTTTGGGCCCGGTGCACGTCATGTTCAATGCAATGTTTATACAACAGACCCTCGGCACGTTACCCCCTCAACAGACGTCACAATCCAAACACAAACATAGCCAGTGGTCTGCGCAAGCACTCTACCGTGGGAGAAGAGTTGAAAACAAAGGTGGTGCAGCAACATCATTAATATTCCATCTCACTTGCACAATGATAGTGAGGTCAGCGTATAACAGCTCTCTGAAGTGTTGTGTCATTAGAGGCACAGCCTGGATGATATTTCAGCTGTGTACAACTAAACCATCTCTCCTTCAAAATAAACAATATGGATTCAGCTGGATGCACATGGCAAACTCTTAATTTGTGGAGTGCTAGCCAGAGGAAATACTAAAAAAGGGGTTTGGCAGTTTTTTTTGAAGGTGTATACAAACCAAATGTGATGTTAAGAGTGTATCAGACACTGCAGCCATTGGAAATTAGGTCATCATGGTGATGGAAGCTGAATATTAGTCTTGCAGGAACATCTGCGTCCTACGAAATGGATGCATCACTTGGTGAAATCAGATCAGATTCCCATTAGAAACCCATTATATTAAAAAATAAATAAATAAATAAAATACACTCACTGTTCTTCTCGAGACTTTAAGAGTCAATAAGGACATTGCTGCCACATCAAAGCTGACTATGATGAGAAATAAAATGAGATATTTTTTCCTGAAATCAAGCTGTGTTGTGAAGCAAGGCTCTTGTGGAGATTATTAGTAAGTCAAAAGCAGTGTTGAGGAGGTTTACATTTCTAGCAGGCTAAAAAGGGTGGGTCGAGTCAGGATACATGCATTCAGGTGGACGGGGCCGCTATACAAACTCTTACAGCAAATTAGGTTGCAGTTAAAATAATACTAGCTCTCATCAGGTTAACTCAGGTCAGTACTTAAAGGGATAGTTCACCCAAAAATGAAAATTTGATGTT
>NW_015777714.1:0-968 GCF_001515625.1 Sinocyclocheilus rhinocerous | reverse complement strand
AAAAGATAAATAAATAAAAAATCGTACTGATCTTTTGAACGGTTGTGTACAGTATATGATTTTTTTTTAGACAATACATAAAATATATATAATAAGGTCATGAAAACGACCCAGAAAGTTCATGGCATGATGTCAAAGCTTGAAAATACCCAGTCTTGTTTTTTATTTCCTTGACAGTATACCTCAGGCAATATAAAACCTGATTTGTTTGTTTCCTGCAGTTTGCTGCTCCTCAAAAGGTGACAGGGTCTCAGCAGATGTTGTCCTATATACTGTTGTGTTATGTTTTAAGGACGTCTTTGAACAGGGCTTGTAAAACACATTTGGCATGGGGATGGAACATGAAAACTGCCATCCTCAGCTGAAAGAGTGGGAGCTATCATTAGTCCTACTGCATTTCAATGAGCCTCTTCAACACTCAGCCCTGTTCAGAGACATTTGAGATCAGAAGTGACAAATTCTACCTATTAGTTGTTCACCTCAGCCTACATTTTTAGACCAACTCTAAAACCAATAAGTTTATGGGGTGACATTTAGGGTGTCAATGTTGCAATCATGCTACTGCATAATAAAAGTAAGTTACTTACACTAATTACTTTCTTCTATATGCTAGTGTACTCAAATTCAGTCTATTTCTTGTGGGAAATAAACCAAAAATATTGATGACTCAGCCTGCACTACACAGCTGTTTGTCCAGTCAGATTCCATTCAGAATGAGTAGGTCCCTCCGCTAATGCTGCTTTCACGTGATATTGGAATGATTGTAAATTCTTGTTTCCTAGTTGGAAATTGGAACATGGCGGTGGAGATTACTGCTGTAATGACTTTGCAATGTAATTTTTTTTTTTTTTTGATAATTTTTTTCCCCTATTCTTTCCAACAACAAACCTCATAGAACTCGTAATTTTGACTTAAAGGGATACTTCACCCAAAAATGAAAATTACTCCATGATTTACTCACCCTCAAG
>NW_015777713.1:0-968 GCF_001515625.1 Sinocyclocheilus rhinocerous | reverse complement strand
GGATTCTGTCAACATTTTTGCAATATTAATTTCCAATACATATGAACGTTTGAATTGCATCCCTATACAAAGAGTCTTGTAAGGATGGCTTTCCTGCTATAGATAGAACTCAAGATCAAACACGCTGCAATAAAACAACAAAACCCACAGCAAAGAAGATCTCAAAGAAAGAACATATGACACATGGCTCTGCCCAAACTTCTCTCTTCATTCCTCGTGTTTTCGGCAGCACATACATTGGCTGAGAAAACTTAAACGAGGAGCTGCAAACAATAACTATAGAATTAATAAATTAATTTCAAATGTAGAAAAATTAAATGTATTCTTTTTAATAAGATTTATAGATGAGATTCCAGTAGAACAAGTAACAAATGCTTAATTATTGGGTATGAAACTTGACAATTTGCTGTCTTTGGCTGAACATATAGATCATATAGTAAGCATTAAGGTGTAGCTGTGGCCAAATGTTCTGCCTTTGTTCGTCTATGGTTTTAAAAGATGTGGTGCAAGCATTAGTCTTATCACATCTTGAGTATTGCCCAACATTTAAGATAATCATCTAAAAAAAGAAACTTCAGATCGTTCAGAACAGAGCAGCAGGGTTAGTGCTTCATCATTTTTTTTGTGTGACATGCATAGAAAATGATCATGGTTGCAGTCTACAACCGTTGGTATATTTTTATAAGGTTATCAAGTATCGTACACCCTGTTTCTTCTTTGAAAAGTTTGTATGTGTGTATTTTAGACTGAGTAAAGCTCAACTATTTTTAGCATGTCCACAAACAGTTTTGATGAAACTGATGAGACTGTGCTTGATCAAGGGTTTGCTGCTTGAAATATGGTTCCTATAAACATAAGTAAAAGTGCATGTGTTTAAAAGACTATGTAAAGATTTGCTTCAAATATGTAGATTAATGTTGTATATTTCGTGTGCTGCTACTTTAAATTACTGAATTATTTATTTTCTC
>NW_015777712.1:0-965 GCF_001515625.1 Sinocyclocheilus rhinocerous | reverse complement strand
ATGCCTCACCTACTTCACAGACTCATTAAAAAAGTGCCATATGTAAACAGTGCAGTTCAGTGAAGCTCAGGTGTTGTGAATGATTGTTCTGAAACTACTCATCTGTGTCAAATAAAGGAGAATGTTCATTTTTTAGAAACTGTAACTACCTTTCTATATGCAGGTGTAATTCAGTGCTGTCATTTTATATACTGATGTAAAGTTAAAAATAAATTAAGTCATTTATTATAGTTTGGATGAATATGATAAGCCAATACAGGCTTGTTATAGACAATATATTGTTCATTTCATTTAACAGCTAAATGTTTAGCATGGCGTATCCTACCACCTCAGATATAAAAAGTCCATGTTTTATAGACAAATGACAGAATGTGATATATATATATATATATATATATACACATTTGGATTTGATACAGAATTGTATAGCCTAAATGAAGCGAGCTGTACATTTTACAATTCAGTGTAAGTGTAATATATTTAATTTGCAGCTGTATTAAGATATTGCTATCATCTGCTGTGATTCATTTTTCTCCTCACATTTGGTAGTTATTTTACCGTGGTTCCCAAGCTGATCTGTTCCCTTCCAAACATCACCTTGGCAACCATTGTTTTCGCTAGAATACCACTACAGTTATTGTTACTACAGTGAAGCTGTGCTAATATGATTTTAGCCACCACTGACATCATACAAACATAACAATAAAAACATACTGGAAGAAAATGCATATTTTGAATATGATTCTATATGCATTAGGTATAATTAACATAGTTCTTAATAACTAACTATGGTATATGGTCAGAAACTATGGTTACTATGGTAATTTTATGTAAGGATGATTGTATGTGCCACATGGCACATGCATTTGAAGGCCACATTTGGTAAAACCTTGATGTAAATGAGTATGCAAATGGTGTGAACATCTGTGTTGGTTGAACCTTTCATTAAAAAATAATGAAGTGTC
>NW_015777711.1:0-968 GCF_001515625.1 Sinocyclocheilus rhinocerous | reverse complement strand
AAAAAAAAAAAATAATGATGATAGTAATCTTATTTTACTGACTTCAAACTTTTGAATGGTAGTGTACACATTGAATAGTAATAATCTCGAAATGAGGGCATGAATGAATCTTCCAGCAATTAAGAGTGCACTCAGAGCAGATAAGACAGAGATTCTGCATCAGTACGGATATTACACTGGATGGAATGGGGGAACTTCAAAGGGGATCTGTCAGGATAATTTGCTGAGAAGAAACCATCTTTTCATCGTGACTGTATCTTTCCTTCTCTGGCCTTTGTTATGTGGTCTATTTTTGTCTGGCTTTAATTACAGTATGTGCTGGATTGCCTGTTAATAAAGTGATTTGGTTGCATTTTGATCCATTTTTACCATATGTGCTGAATAATCAAATGTAATGAAGTAATTCAAATGGACAATGGTAATTAAACTGATTAAATGTCCACAGGAAGAGTGCCATGGCCATGGCTCTTTGTCCATATGGATTTTGTAGGTGTTTGAAATATCAACCCTGATATTATGTTGAGTTTTTCTATCTCTTTCCAGCCTGTCTTCCTCCTGTGTTTGCAGGACAGCAGTAGTTCAGAGTCCCTGGATGGACGGAGTTTGGACTCTGCCAAGAGCTTTGACGCGGTGGTGTTTGACATGCTCAAAGTGACACCCGAGGAGTTTGCTGTAAGTTTATAAATGCTCCAGTGCTCCAGAGTCAAAATGTGACACTGCATTCATTTTTTGTAAAAATATGAATATGTTGATGCAAGTATTGCTTCAGTTGTGTAAATGACCACTAGTTGTGATAAAAGCCCTACAACTTTTATGCATCCAAAAATATGCAAAAATGCTGCAGGGGTGTGAACTCCATGAATCGGTGCTCTTTGGAATCATCAAAAACTCAACAATCCAAGGCAAATATTAGTTCGATTGACACATACAACAAATATTAGAGGGGTAGTTTATCAGTTAATAGAAGC
>NW_015777710.1:0-968 GCF_001515625.1 Sinocyclocheilus rhinocerous | reverse complement strand
TTTACATACGAGGAGGCCCAGCGGGCCTGTGCAAATATTTCCCTCTGCGTGGCTGCAGTTTCTGCGCTGCAGGCTGTTTTTATGCATCATGATGGATGATTTTGCTTTTCTCTATTCTTTGCCCAATAAGTTGCAGCTCAAATTGGTGTTTTGAGAAGAAAGGATCTGAACAAAGCATTAGCATACTGAATCTGGTTTGCTTTCATTTGAAGCAATAAAATACACTGATTTAAATTTTTTATCATTTTGTTTGTGACAATCAATTTTTTTTATGAATACATACTATTATGCAATTATGCATAAAAATCATCCAAATGTATTAAATAAAATACAGGATTACCAATTTTTATCAAATAAGGTGATATAGAATGGCTGTAAACGTCCAAATATTGTTGTTTTATTTATTTTCTAATTTTCATAATTGCATTTAAATCTATCACTGGCTTACGGTCCACCACATTAATCGATCTGTCAGATGTCAACCTATGGATATTTTCAGTTTTGCTGTAGTGTAGCTGTATGTGGTACTTCAAGCTTGAATTGCTTTGATGGTAAGAAAATAATGTATTAATCTCATAATTAATTTCATAATCATACCCTATGCCTAACCCTATATGACTCAAATTTATAGTCATAATGCAACATAATTGATTGAATATAATATAATATAGTCTGTTCTAAAACATTGACATTTAGAATAAAATAATGATAAAAGTCTGAGAAAATATAAGAAATCTTAAATTTTATTACCCAGATGTTGCCCTTTCAAAGATCAAGAGACTTCATGCAAGTTTAAACTCTGTCTCAGATGTGTCTACTTAATAGATAATAGATGCGCTTACTTGGAAACATACACAAATGAATATGAATATGTATAGCAGCTCAAATCACGTACTGTTTTCAGAATTTGATGTAGAATTACAGAGATCTCATCTAAGACTCGTGTGATTACTTTGGTCTTTTTTTTT
>NW_015777709.1:0-968 GCF_001515625.1 Sinocyclocheilus rhinocerous | reverse complement strand
GTTTGTCTCTAGTGGCCTAAAGGGCCTCACAATACACAAGTACCCCGTTTGATGACGAGTATAGCCATGTGGAATGAATAATGTTGGTGAGTGATGTGTCTCATGTCCAGACTTGCTGGATTATGA
Source organism: Sinocyclocheilus rhinocerous (assembly GCF_001515625.1). Classification (NCBI taxonomy): domain Eukaryota; kingdom Metazoa; phylum Chordata; class Actinopteri; order Cypriniformes; family Cyprinidae; genus Sinocyclocheilus; species Sinocyclocheilus rhinocerous. The sequence goes on along the minus strand of NW_015777709.1, from coordinate 842 downwards.
AGCTGGCACACAAATCTAATGCAAATGGATGATTTTCAGATATTTGCATTTCAAATGCCTGATTTTAAAACCAGGATTAAGACGTTGTCTTCGGTTGGTAATCTGTGATTATGGATCAGGCAAATGGATGAATAATTTGGAAGCTGTCTACTAGCTGTCCTCCCTAAATATAGAAAACCAGACTCCCTTTGGCGTGCAAGTGTGAATTTCATCAACAACTTTGGCTTTGTTAGAGGTGTGAGAGTGTGTGAGCATTGCCTCCCTAGAGAATTTGCGTGGATTTTGTGGCACAATTGCGCATTTATGTTTACGTCAGAAGTGTGAACCATCTCACACGCTCATACCTTGAATTGGCAGGGGGTGAAGAGACAATAAAAGCAAATGCGGTGGCGATTTTCAAGCACAAAAAGAAGCTTGTGAAAGAAGCCAGGTGCATGAACTGCTAACACCGTCAGCACCCTTCGAAATACATATCTCTTTCACTACCATTTTCAAAGGTGCTCTAGCACCATTTCAAAGATTTAAACTAAACACAGCTTACACTGGGTGTCAGACGAGGAAACGAGCTTCAGCATTTCAACATTTGCTTGGTGAACGTCTAAAGGACTGTTTACCTGGGAAGATGTGCAAAAATAAACCTCTCACAACAGTGTATAAATCATTCAAACTTTCCCCTGTCAATAAAGTTCCTTTTCCCAGCATCAATCAATGCTTAAGATGTTCTCGTTGGAAATCCCAACATGGAAAACATAAAATTGGCATGGCTACACACGGCGCTGAGGAAACAGCTGTTTTGTGTGAAGCTACAGATGTAGGCCGTGTACTTCCCTTCCGTAGTTGCA
>NW_015777708.1:0-968 GCF_001515625.1 Sinocyclocheilus rhinocerous | reverse complement strand
TTTTTATATAAAAATAAAAAAAACATTTCTGAAGGATGACTTTGGTGCAGTGTAATTTTAGTATTTTTTATTAATACTATAATGTATAATTAATTTATAATGTATTTGCTATAATAATATCATTTATTTATTTATTAGCTTTTATTTTCAGTTTTCATAAAAAAAAATTGTGCTTTTGTTATTTTGTTGTTTTGCTTTAATTTATTTTTATTTCTGTTAGTGGCTAAAGTAACATTTCTAATAGCAAGTTTAAGTTTTTCATCTAGCCTAATAGTTTATTTCAACTTTATTTCAGTTAATCTAAAACAAATTTTAATAGTTTAGCACTATAAACTATTAACACTTTATTAACACTATAAAACATTGCTTTGTTTGAATAGTTTTTTTTTATTTGTTTACTTATGTAATGCATAATTTTTCCTTTAATTTGGCTTTAATTTAACTTAATTTAACCATTTATTTTGATTTCAGTTAGTTGTCAAGGCAACATTTCTCATTTTCTATTATGTCTAAAGTTTTTTTTATCTAATATTAAAATTTTATTTTATTTTATTTCAGCCTTCAATTAATGAAAACAAATTTTAGTAGTTATAATATAGTTAACAATAACAACATATATAATGCTATAAAAACATTGCTCTGTTTGTTTGAATGCTAAATGTTAGCTTCTGGCCCAACCAAGCATGAGTCTGTGGACTGGTTTCCCTGCTTTTGCCTACATTGACAGATGAGGGAAGGGGCGGTATGAGTGTTTGGGAAACGTGTTTGGAAACAGTCATTACGGTAATGATATAATGACCTTCTGTGTCTCCCTGTGTGTGTTTCTCAGGCGACGGATGAGGACTCTCCTCCCAATAACATCCTGACCTACTCCATCATCTACGCCTCTCAGTTCAGGTCATATTTCAGCATCAGTGTGGTGGAGGGCTACGCAGGTCTGTGTTCAAATCAAAGTCACCTAATAATAC
>NW_015777707.1:0-968 GCF_001515625.1 Sinocyclocheilus rhinocerous | reverse complement strand
CAGAGATGAGAACTCTGGCCCTTGAGGTCCACTGTCCTGCAGCTTTTCACTCCATCCCTAATCAAACACACCTGCCTGTAATTTTAATGTAAATCCTGAAGACTTTGGTTTGATTTTCAGTTGTGTTTGGATAGAAATGGAGCTAAACTCTGCAGGACAGTGGACTTTGAGTGCCAGAGTTGCTTATGCCTGGCATAGTTATTTAAGGTAAATCATTGTATAACATCAATTAGTATTAGAAACATATTTTGTTTAGGTACATAAAAAGATGAGAGATCAGTTATGGCCCCGAGCATAAATGCAGTTGGTGGAGGTTGTGAAGGTGCCCTGTAACTCATGTTACATGAGTTTTATGGGAAAGGAAAAGTGGCTCTTATACAGTATATCCACATCTATTAAGTCCAGTGGAATGTGAATTGGAGGTAATGGAGAGTTTAGCATAACAGTTAAAGAGTGAGAGGCAGCAGAGTGGAGCATTTTGTTCTTTGTTGAGTTTACAATGATGTATATATTTTCAGCAACCTATTTTCCTTCAGCACCTGCAGTGCTTTGGCTAAACAATTATGCATTTAAAAGGCGTGATGCACTTTGTATTTGTGTGTGTAGGTACAACCAACAGCTCAAGCAGAAAGGAGTGGAAGTGTCACAGTCTTGAATTGCCACTTATTCTGACGAGTGGAGTGGTGATAAAGTTTTGCTTTGTTACTGTAAAAGCAATGAATCGGCATTTTGCACACATCAGTCATGTTATATAGATCAAACAAATATGCTCTGTCTGTGTAAAATAGGGATTTGTTTTTTAAAACTTCATAATCATTTCAAACTTTATCACATAAAATTGTGATATATTACGATTGTAATTCATATGTTCTTGATTGTATATTGTAATGTGTTGTTATTCTGATCCATCGTTATTTCTATAGATTTCTTAGTTTTAAGGGGGTCATATTATAATAATAATAATTTTT
>NW_015777706.1:0-967 GCF_001515625.1 Sinocyclocheilus rhinocerous | reverse complement strand
TGATCAACCAGTGAGATGAGTCACAAATGAGACCAAATAAATAAAACAGGCCCTTAGGCCAACCTTCCTTTCAGTGCTGTTTAAGTGATTTATTCTTGAATGCGGCTTGTTAGCGGCAGGTGAGGGTGCTCCATTTTCACCCTTTGCAGCAGGAAGTAACCCCTGCAGGAACGTCAGTGCGGAATACAGATGAGATGAAGGCTATATCCACAGAAACACACACGAAACTGGAGCGTGAGCACAATTGCGCCCACAATTGCTCACAAACAAGCACACGCACGGTCTTTTAACAAGTGGACCGCTGGATCAGAATGACACGGATTGCATCAGTATTGGGATGAGTAACCGTCTCAGCGGCACCCATAAAATTCGGTAAACAAACAACAACAGGCGCTTTACAGAAACAGTGTGCAAAATGAAACTCTTAAAAATAAGTGTCAGGGAACAGAGAGCCTAATTTTTTACAAAATGTTGTTTGTGCACCTCAGAACAAAACTAAATTTTATATGTGATGTCTTTTAGACGAGGTTTGCAATTTTTGCAACCCTGTTACAAAAGTTGAGATTTAAAAAAAATAAAAAAAATAAACATATGAATGAAATCAAAGGTTTTAAATATGGTAGAATTGAAGGGTTTTTCTTTATTTTTGTTTTATTTTCTTTTTCTTTATTATATTTCTTTATATTTTTCTTTATCAGAGCAACTCTGGCAACAAAGAAAATTAATTATTTTTAATTATTTTTAATATAAATATAACAGTTTATTTCCTGCAATTAAAAGAATATCAGGTATTGACTAATTAAATAAAAAAAGACATTGTGAAAGGAATAGTTCCCCCCAAAATTAAAATATTCTGAAAATGTATTCACCTTCTTTACTCATCCAAATGAATTTGTTCTTAATCAGAACAGATTGGAAGAGACTCAGCATTACATCACTTGCTCACCAATGGATCCTCTGCAGTGAA
>NW_015777705.1:0-968 GCF_001515625.1 Sinocyclocheilus rhinocerous | reverse complement strand
TGATGTATTCAGGCCGATGCAAACATGATAGGTGGACATTATCACTCTGACAGGGTAATCAGTCAGTCACAGGCGCTGCCTGCTCTCATGACTTTTGCCTGCCTCTAACCATTCATCCCTCACATTCACACCACACTTTGTGATCTCACTGAGAACTCTGCTATATTTGGTTTGTTTTAGTTCTGTTCGATCAATTATGTTCTTATCCAGATGTCGTGAAAGGACACTGCTGTCCATGCATCCTTGGACCAAATGCCCTAAATGGTTTATGCAGAGAAACTGTTATGACAGAAAGTATTTGTATGACAGGTCTGTTTACGGCCAGCTGTGCTCATTTCTCAAGGACTTTGCCTGAAGAATACACTGAAGGCTGACCGTAACTGGAAGAGCAAGGCCAGTCCAATTTGTCTCATAAAGGTAGCAATTAATTTGTTTAATTAGTTAAACACTTACAAGCAGGAAACACCTGAGTTGAGAGGCTGAAGGTCGACACCACTGGGGTTCCTTCATTAAATCACTCTTTCACTCACAGGCTTATAGGCTTTATTCAGACACCATGACAAGATCATGACGAACAAGAGCAGAGGCACAGGGTACCCGTTAGTAGTCTCGTTTATTTGCATGCACCGTCTGTGTTGTTTTAGTATCTGATTTAATATAGGAATTATGCAAATCAGGTAACATCAGGACACTAACATGTCTTGTAGGTCAGTTCTGAGCATTAGGTCATCAAGGACGCTGCAGACTAACTTAAACCTTGTGAAAAAGAATTACACTTTTGCAGAGTTTAAAAAAAATATACCTGTAACAAATATTCTTAAGTGTGAAGTGATTGTAATGGTTTCGGACACTTAATTGCATGTTAATAACAAATCAAAGAAAATGTGGTTACACTTTAAGGTGTACACTTTAAGGCACTTTAAGGTAATTATACATTTAAGTACTGAGTAATATTAATTAACTACATG
>NW_015777704.1:0-968 GCF_001515625.1 Sinocyclocheilus rhinocerous | reverse complement strand
TGCATTAGCTAACATGAAATAATATATGGGAAATATTTATTTATTAATCTTTGTTTTGTTTGTTAATAAAAAATACAGTTGTTCATTGTTTTTCAAGTTAGCTAATATTAACAAAATGAGACCATAACATTGTAACATGTTACTGCTTTATTATATACACCATACTCCAGGCTCGGGTTTGCCCTCTTCAGCTCCTGTACAATGTCCACCACTGTATCCAAAAAGGAATCATCTCTAGTGTACCCTAAAAAAAGAAAACATCTGGATCATATCAACTGACCATTATTCTAAGCAGTGTTTGTTGACATAGCTTCGAAGGGCAGGGTTTTATTAATAATCATGCCTAATGTAATCATAGTTATAAAGAGTCATGTCACTTTTAATAATTTTGGACATACATAATCCTATTTAAACCAATCTGGGCTTGTTATATGTCTGACAGTAATTGAATAATGCACATCAGTAATTTCAGTAACAGCAGACGTAAGAGTACCTGTGAGCACATAGTCATATTGGTTCACGTTGTTAAGCTTGATCCCCTCGTACAGGACATGCAATTCATCCGCAGTCAACACTTGTCTTTTCCAGTGCTCATATCCTAGCATAAGAAAGACTCCATTCAGGTCTGCATCATATGTATCTTAAATCCTTGTAATTAGGTAGCAGAAAGGGTGTTGAAAGGGCTAAAAGGTGTTGTTGAATAGACACATTGCCTATTCATAATGCAGACCACTCTACTAGCCTTATAAAACAGTTACTATATATGAAAAAATATTAAGCACCCACATTTTAATTAAAATGTTGTTCCTTAAAAACATAATTAACTTTCAGCTGCCTATCCTATTTAAATAAATGCTGATGAAAAAATCTACAAAAGCAAAACCATGCAAAAAGTTCAGACACGTTTCTCTACTAGTTTCTCTACTGTGACTTGACTTGACTCATGACGATCAACTGTGACTAGACTT
>NW_015777703.1:0-961 GCF_001515625.1 Sinocyclocheilus rhinocerous | reverse complement strand
ATTTTAATTGAAAATGGTTGGAAAAAATACATGGCAAATAGCAAATTCAATTTGAGAGAGAGATATAAAATCAACACAATCCAGTTTGTGCAATTTCTGTGGGTTCAGTGGAAGTATACATTAAAGTGTTAAAATCCTTGGCTGGTCAGTCATATTTCTAGTTTTGTAAACATGTAAATGAAAAGCTGGCCATATCAAATTAAGCAAGAATTATAAATGTTCAATTATAGCCTACTTTATCATCTCAAACATGATTTATATAGTAAAAGGACTGTAATACAATTGTTTGTTTATATATATATATATATATATATATATATACAGTATTATATATATAAGAATAAAACTAAATCAATTTTATTAAATAAACTAAATAAATATGATTGACGTTAGTATAGGCACAAAGTAAATAAGTGACAATTTCCTGCTTTGCAGTTTTATGCATTTTGGTTGCAGGAAAAAAAAACAAAGATGTTATTAAGACATTTTAAAACAAGACATCCTAATCAACAACATATCATCCAGAAGTGTGCAATACACAAATGGAAATCTCACAAGTAACTGTATTTCATGAAGCTGACGTTGCTTGAGGTGTCACACTACAGTGACATCTCCTGGCGGGCCGCATTATCAGGGTCTTGTCCCTACACCCTAACAGCTTGTCAGTTTCACATGGCAGGACAGTGCTAAATAAACACCATTGTCATGGTTTTGATACTTTTATACATCCCGTTAGATCTGTCATCCTTTTAAATAATATTTTCACTGATTGTAAGGAACACAGACCCCGTCAGCTGGTCTTATTCATTTGAAATTGTTAATGGCATAATACATAAACACATGCTTTAATGGCTAGAGCATTTCACTTGTGCAATTTGCATAAGATTTGTGTTTATGTAATATAAATAATCTAATGCACATCACAATTTCATAAATAAGCTACAGTCCATAAAAGAAAAAA
>NW_015777702.1:0-966 GCF_001515625.1 Sinocyclocheilus rhinocerous | reverse complement strand
CTATCTATCTATCTATCTATCTATCTAATTAAAAATACTAAAATGCATATAAAATAACAAAAATACATTTGATTAAATAACTAATGAAAAATACATTACATTACATTTTTGGTGAAAGCTTGATACCTTAATACTATGAATCTACAGAATATGGCAACTTTAAATATTCCATCCATTTTCATCCAATTGACTTTATCTATTTATACACAATTATATTTTAGGTACTGTGACTGAAATTAAGTAACAATTTCTTTTTCATTATTTAATTGTTCAATTTTCATCACCTTTTAGCTGTTTTGCTTTGCAGTTCACTTAGATAGTCCTGCAATGTTTTGAATTAAATGTTTTAAATGAACAAATATTCCATGTAGTCTTAGATCATAAAAATGCATCAGTAATTATACAACATTTGTAGAAAAAAATACTGTTTAAAACAATTTTATATGGCTTATAGCATGTCAAAATGCAAGACAATGCTTGAAATGGCATAATCTGAAACACTGAAATTACACTTTTATTTTGAAAATAAACTTTTAATGTGAATTTTTTTTTTTCAATTTGGGATTTTTTTTTTCATTATAGCAATTAAATATCACAGAATTAAAAAAAACACATTATGCATTGAATCTACATTGAGGATACAAAAAGGTACTTTTTATCATATTTTCGGCCCTCATTTATTGGATATATAGAAACTCACCACATCCCCTGACCAACCTGCTGTGTCAATCAATCACCACACACAAAAGCCACTCACCATGTAACGCAGGTCATCGAAGCCATTGAGCACCAGTTTGCTCTCGTACTGAGGAAAGCCCACGTGTTCCAGCCACTCCCCCACCGACTGCTCCAGCACGCGGCCCCCAGTTGCATCTGCCGACAAAGGATGGCGTTTGAGCAGCGAAAAACCGTTTAGCCTGTAGCAGCGGCACTCGGAGGCCGAGATGTGGCACTGCCACATCATCT
>NW_015777701.1:0-968 GCF_001515625.1 Sinocyclocheilus rhinocerous | reverse complement strand
AGCGTGTGAAATTACTTCAGACCCACAGCAATGCAAACCATGCAGCTTTAGGTGTGTGTGTTCTGTGAATCGATATGTGATGCTTAAATCCTCTATTGGTCAAATAGATCCTCTATTGGTGTTTGCACTTTGCAAATTTACAGGTCATAATTCAGCAAAATAAACTTTGGTTCACAGCGTAAGACAAAAGTTGTGTTTCTGAGGAGTGTGTGATTTATGGCTTCATGCTCTCTCTCTCTTTGATTGATTACATTATGCATACTAGTAAAGTGTAACTTTATGCAACCTAGAGTCAATGACATGACACTATTTTTTTGTTTGTTTGTTCTAACAATTAGTGTGTCAAAAATACACTACCATTCAAAAGATTGGGGTCAGTAAGTTTTTTTTTTTCTTAAATAAAACTCATACTTTTATTCAGTAACGACTCGGTAAGGAAAAATAGTAAAGAAAAAAATTCAATAAGGAAAAATAGAATTTGAAATAGAAATTGTAATACATTTATATTGTATTTACAATTTCTATTTCAAATTCTTTCTTTTTCTTTTCTTTCTTTACTTTTTATTCATCAAAGGATCCTGACAAAATCTATCATAGTTTACACAAAAATATACAAAAATAAAGTGTCATAAACTCTAAGAATGTAGTAATGCTGGAAATTCAGGTTTGCCATTATAGTAATAAATTAGGCTACATTTTAAAATATATTCAAATAGAAATCAGCTATTTTGAATTGTAATAATATTTCACAATATTGCTGTTTTTACTCTGTTTTTGATCAAATAAGAACAGCCTTGGTGAGCATAAGAGACTTATGTAGGCTACATTAAAAAATGATGTGATTCAAACCCACGATTACTTGCATGTCTTTATGAATTTTTAATTTCTGAATTAAAATTCATTTAAGTAGTTTAAAGTTCACATTGCAAAAGGTCATGAGGTGCGACTCCCCAAAAACTTATTTGAAT
>NW_015777700.1:0-968 GCF_001515625.1 Sinocyclocheilus rhinocerous | reverse complement strand
TATAATCTATGTCTGGGCTCCAAAACTTCAGTTTCATCCTGACCTTCCTCACCGTCTATCAAGTTTTGTCCCACATTACAGGCATCACAGTGAAGCAAAGAACCTCAGTTGACATCGTCAAGTCATTAAGCTTTGTAGATAAGGTCAGGAATATCTACAAGGAGCTACGTGAGACAGTTGAGGAAGACTTCAAACAGATCTACGAGCAAGCAATCAGGATGGCTGCTCAGGTCAACTCGCAACCTACTAGTCAACCACAGGCTGCTGGAAGGCAGACACACAGAGAAAATGTACCTGCTGAAACTGTGAAGGACTACTGTCGTCGCAACATGGCTATTCCTTTCCTAGACCATGCCATCTGTAACCGCATCAAAGCTCCTGGGTCTGATTCCGTCTATACAGTGCAACTCAAATGTGACAGTGGACATCTCTGAAGCGGTCCAACTTTACCAAAATGACTTACCTTCACCAGAGCTGACTGACCAGGAACTGAAACGCTGGAAACTGAAGTGGCAAAACAAGTCACCAGAACAAAGGCCAACTTCATGTGCTGAGGCTGATCTACCCAAACATCTTCAAGGTTCTCAAAGTAGCTTGTGCTCTGTGAATGTGAACGATCAGCAGCACTCCGGAGACTGAACACATTCATGTGTAGCAGCATGGGAGAGGACCGCTCGTCATCTCTGGCCCTCATCCATACACACTATGACATGGCAGTCGACCTGAATGAAGCTGTGAAAATATTCCCCAAATTTTACCAAAGAAGATTGGAGCTGTGCAGTGTTCTCATTCCATAAGTGTCAAGACAAATACAGCAACAAGCGAAGAGGTATTGACAGAGAGACAAGAGCAGATGATGATGAGAGGAGTTGAACTTGTATTTTAATAATATTTCAGTAAAGTTCCTTAAATGCATTCTGTTCTTAGTGTGGTCTTCAAACTTGTGAACTGTGTGAGTGTTTGGACTG
>NW_015777699.1:0-944 GCF_001515625.1 Sinocyclocheilus rhinocerous | reverse complement strand
TGGGTACAAATTTGTCCCCAAAATATGGTTAAGTAGGTACAAACAAACACACACACACACACACACACACACACACAGGATACATATGCATGGATGAATCATCTACAATAAAATCAATAACATGCATTAGAAAATAGATGTGAAATTTCAAATCATGCAATACGGTAAAATTTCAAATCATGCTGACTTTAAAATTAGTTTTTAAATGTAAAAACTATGCCGATTTTGGCCATGCAAAATCATGAAAGTGGTACTTAATTGTTCAGATGGAATTTGTAAAAAAAGAACGATGGATGTTCATTTTTATTCTAAATGAACACAAAAATGTAAAGTCCTAGAAATCAACAAAACTATCATATCTTTTAAACAGAAGAGAGTGTTTTTATTTTGGTGACATGCATTGCTACATAATCAGAATCTTACATCACCAGAAAGAAGTCTGTCATTTTCACTGGTAGATCCAGTTATATAATTTTGATTAAATATGGCATGGTCAGTTTAAATATAAATGAAACACATGCATGGACTGCTCACAATAAGATCATTGACATGCATTTATAAAATAGATTTTATGCTAACTTTATAGTTTAATTTGAAGAACTATGGTTATTTTGGATGAGCAAAAATCATAAAGATGGTACTTCAAGCTTGAAAAGTTTTTAGAGAAATGTAGAGTCCTAGCTAGTGTTTTTTTATTTCAGTGCTTCTGACATGCTTTGCTACATAATCAGAAACTAAAAAACATACAAAAATAAAAATAAAAAGTTTTCCTGGAAGTGTCAGAACTGCTGTGAGGAACCGAGCTGTTCTTCCTCCTCGGGCAATGTGGCAGACAGTTTCCCCTGCCAGCAAGCAGCTTGGAAGGGTTAAGAGCGGACTACAGGGGTGCCAGCCCCTCTGAAGTGTGTGTGTGTGTGTGTGTGTGTGTGTGAGAGAGAGAGAGA
>NW_015777698.1:0-967 GCF_001515625.1 Sinocyclocheilus rhinocerous | reverse complement strand
CACACACACCGTGAACACACACCCGGAGCAGTGGGCAGCCATGTAGGGCTAAAGGCCCTACATACTAAGATGTGTAGAGAACATTCAGTCACACAAGTTTGTTATAGAACTTGAACAAAGAAACCTCCTTTTAGCGGTCAGAAAACAAGAAATTCACGTGTTCAAACACATTCTCACTTCAGTAGAATGATTTCAAGTTTTGAAAAGTTGCACAAACTAGTTGAATGAAAGATATGACCCTCAAGCAGTTTACACCTTTGATGTGCAATATGAATTGTGTCAAATAGATGTGAAACACAAATACTATTTGTTTGAATTGTGTGAGAGCCTAAACATAGAGATACATTTGATAGCAGGGTAGGATCAAGGAAGATCAGAGGAGGGTAGCTGCTACTAACTTTTATCTGTTGAGTTTTTGGACCTTTGGTTTACTTCATCAGAATGTTTATATATATCTTACTCTCGCAAGTGTCCTTTATAGTTGTATATAAAACCCAAACAAACTTTTGTTTGTGGAACTACCTTCCTCATCTGCTGTTGCAATTAGCGTAAGAGTACAATTCCAAAAAAGCGCTAATGGGAGTGGAAATTTCTGTGGGTGATTTATTGACAATGAGCAAATGAAAGAACACAGAAGCAGTCAGATCATTTCCATAATGACCAATACAATCTACCAAGAGCAGTGCAAATTAGTGTCTGCTTTAAGACATGCTTTTTTGGAGCATTAAATAATGGCGCATATACCAGTAATTTGATGAGCGCAAACGTTAGTAAATCGCGTTGCGAGATTCATTTTAATACTCTCCTCCCATAAATTTTGCACCTAAAAGGGAAACTCCTACTACAAATGCATATTCAATAAGGTCAGGCGTAAAAATAACTGTGTTCACGCCTTTTCAGCGCTAATTCTTCGTTGCCTATCTTTAGTAAATCCTGACAGTACTATTTTAACGCCAAAAGACCGTTT
>NW_015777697.1:0-968 GCF_001515625.1 Sinocyclocheilus rhinocerous | reverse complement strand
CCTCTTACTTGCCCTACAGTCTGTAATGTACCAGAGCAAGGTGAGGGGCCCTGTTCTCTCATTGGTGCTCTGGGTGTTAATTAGCAGGTTTTTAGTTAGGAGATCTCCATCAGTGAAACTAGCCAGCAGCTATTTGAACATCTGGCTGCTTTATTTTCATGTGAATTAGACCCTAAGGTATGCTGTTTGTCTAATGTTTTCTGCTCTAACTGTCTTCTCTTAGTCAGCAATTAATTAGTTTGTCTGCATACTGTACATGTGAAGAAGAGTCTTGCATGTTTATTTTCTGTAATATTAAGATATCTTTAGAACTGTCTGTAGTAAGGTTAATTTCTGTATTTAAATATGATCTGTTGGTCAAATCTCTATTGAATTCTAAATTGAAATGCCTGGATTTTGCACAAAGAATTCACAGAACAATGGCAAATGTGACTGCAAATTTGAGTATGAGCAGCTTTTGAGTGAATCAAAAACATACAGTGCAGCCTGAATACCAAATTAATGATTCTTAAGAATATGTTCTTTTCAGAGAATCAACTGTCTGGTTGTTGACAGATCTAAGAATATGAAGTCATGAAAGGTCTTATTTTTCATATAGGAAATGATATGTCATGTATTTGAATTCAGGCATAGAAGAACTCATGATTCTTAGCTTCAATTGATTCATTTATTCAGCTACAGCAGTTAAATATTATGATGTTTATTACTCATCTTGTCCTGTTCTCTGGAGTGTTGTACTTTTGCTCTCCCAGTGGCGTATTTCTGCTTAGCTGTGCTGCCTCTAATGTTAATTGCATTTCCACTCACCCTGCTTATCTGACTGATATTTCACAACCAGGGACATCTCAACACATCTTCTAGTTTTGGTTAACATTTTTCTCATAGCCCGTGATTCACCTCCCTCTGTTTTTGCACAACTCACACTTATTCTCTCATTCCTATTGGCCTATTGCTTCCTGTTGTGACCT
>NW_015777696.1:0-968 GCF_001515625.1 Sinocyclocheilus rhinocerous | reverse complement strand
TATGACATACTTATTAATCGAATGCACTTTTCGCTTATTTAGCTTAAAGCAGGATTTCCCAAAAGAGGGTTTGCTAGGGAACTGATGGGGATTTGTGAGTTGATGAAAGGCTAATAATTAAATAAATTATTAATAATTAAATAAATTATTATTTTACTAATATTACTAGTAAAATAAATAAATACATACATAGAGCTGCACAACTAAAACCTGAAATTGCGATACACCTTTTTTTTTTCTAAAGTACTACTGTATTATTAAAATAGTAATATATTTCATTTTCAACTTCATTTTTATTATTACAGTTAAATAATATTATAAACATTTATCATCATCATCATCATAAACAAAAAAATATGATTCGTTGTTGTTAAATTATTGTAATATTAACTTAAATGGGGTTAATTTCAAACAAAATGCTGTCTATTATTAAGTGACAATTTGACAAGCAATTGACTTCTGTTTCTGACACTTTGTATGAAAACATGAACATCCCAGCGTGTCAAAGTTCACAAAAATGTCCTACCTGTATACTGGATGCAATGATAAGTCATTTCATCAGAGCACCTTTCAAATGGTTTTGGGCTTGAGAGAGTTGATCATTCTTTCCATGCTGTAACGAGCCATGACTTATGAAGGGAAAGTGATCTATTTCATTTTGGGCCAATGTCTTGAGGCTTTCTCTCCCTGTTAAAAAATATATTTCTGTAATTATACCTAGATCTGTTTTTCCACTTGAATGGATGTCAGGTAAGCCCTCCTGAACTCTTGACACTCATTCTGAAAGATCATGAACTTGAAGAGGTTCAGATTTCCAACAATGACATCAGGGCAGAAAAGAACACGTATGACTCAAGATGTTTAAAATATGATGGTCCATTCTGTTAAAATACATAACTGCACGTGTGTTCCAGGGCCCTCGTTTATCAACAGTGCATAGAAAAGGTTCTATATTTTGTCCTACAAAT
>NW_015777695.1:0-967 GCF_001515625.1 Sinocyclocheilus rhinocerous | reverse complement strand
ATACATTCACTTAGAAAACAGCTATTTTAAATTGTAATAATATTTCACAAATATTGCTGTTTTTAGTGCATTTTTAATCAAATAAATGAAGCCTTGGTGAGCAGAAGAGACTTTATTTAAAAACATAAAAAATCGTAACTATTCCAAACTTTTGGCCGGTATTGTGTATTTATTTATTTATTTCTATTTGTACTTGTTTAGTCATTTAGACCTGCAGCAGGTGAGAAATAAAGGACTCTGCATTTAAACATTTTGCATATTCTTGAAATAGTTAAAACAGAAGGCTATTCTATTTAATATCTAATATGAATTTAAACCGCTCCAGTTGAAGTGACCTGACATCACTGAATGAGCCATTCTCTCACTGCTTCCCGTTTCTCTTGGTTTGCCTCTCTTTCTCTCTGTCTGGATCTGTCCCGTTCCACTCAGGACCAGTTCCTGCGGGCGGCGCCGGTCTCGGGCGGGATGGGGGAGTTACTGATGAGGAAGATGGGATGGAGGTCAGGGGAGGGTTTGGGGAAGCACAGGGAAGGAACGGTGGAGCCCATCATCATCGACTTCAAAACCGACCGCAAGGGTAAGAAGAGACCCTGCAGGACTCATCAAATCACATTATCATCACTGAGATCAGAGTGCTGATGTTTCGCTCCACACAGGCCTTGTAGCAGAAGGAGAAAAAACCCAGAAATCTGGCAACATTGTCGTGATGAAGGATCTTCTAGGTGAGTGTTTGATCACAAGACACGTGTGTGTTTCTGGATGAACAATGTTTGTTACTAGATGATCCAAATCTGCTGTTTTGGGACCTTTAGCTTAAAACCTACAGTATTATTATATTTGATACGCAAGTCCTCTAAATGATCAAATCTTTGCTGTAAAACCTGTTGTTTAACACAATCAAAAACAGTCGTCTGATTGATAGTTTTAGTGTAATTGTAGAAATGCTTCACGTGTGTTTCTGCTGTCA
>NW_015777694.1:0-968 GCF_001515625.1 Sinocyclocheilus rhinocerous | reverse complement strand
CTGCCCTCCCCTCTTCCTGTTGCTTGTTCGCTCTCTGACCTTCTCCAGAGCCGATGCATCTTTTCTGAAGAGCAGCGAATACGTCTGTCCTGAGTATTACTCTGTATTTAACCCTTTCATGATTGAAACGCAGAGAGCGTAGTCCACTTTCCCCAGTGAGGCACATCTGATACAAGCATTACTGCTACAGTAAGTTATTTGGACACATTTTGTCTTCTTTTTTTTTTCTTTTTTCATTCTGATATTTGTTCTGTTATTTAACATTTTTGAGAGTTTCAAAACGGTGAAATATGAAAAAGCATGTAATTTTAATGAATTGTGTGTCTTCTTACATGATTTGGTCTGTGTACGTTAAATGAACCCAGAATCCCAGTATATCTGGTTTCTTACTGTAGGTAAAGTGGGTCAGTATCAGTGACTGAGAGTTCAGAGAGACTGAGCAGCAGTGTCCATTAAGACTGAGGGAACTTTGATATGAGACAGACATGGAAAGACAGTGGCAGAAAGTGCTTATATAGACTGCTGAACTAAGTGGTTTTGAATCCTAAAGGGCATTTGTTACCTCCCATTCCTGACGAATTCCTTAAAATCTCTCAATGACTCATTCTTACTATTCTAGGCCAATCCTTTGTATTAACTGGACTGCGTGGAGTTGCTATGAATGCTTTTAAACACATTATTTGTTGTACTTTATTTTGCTTGTTACACTGGGTTTAAATGATCACATCTCATCTGATATGGCATACTTTAGGATAAGTTTGAAAGCTAAATAATGTATACAGAGGTATAAAGATGTTTGCATAACATTCTACCTATTTAGATATCTTCATCTGGTCTGAGATTTGTCCTGCACTGCCCATGATATTGTTTGTTCAGTTCGGCTGTTTGATGGAAACAACAAAAATAGTGTCTGAAGGAGTGGCTAAAAGAGTAGATTTATTTATAAATGTCCCTTTTTTTTTTTTTTT
>NW_015777693.1:0-967 GCF_001515625.1 Sinocyclocheilus rhinocerous | reverse complement strand
TAAGGGAATTAGCATTCCCTTCACGCTATGATAATACTATCAAAATTACCTTGAGTAGCTCTAGCTCAACCACAGCAGACACCATACACTAAATCTTTTCTTATTTTCTGACAAGCAACAAGTGTAATGGACTGGAGAAAAAAAAAATCAAATGTGTACACCAGACTTAAAGTGACAGGTTAGAGATGTGTATTTTTATTTTCTCATAATTTTAGGTGGCAGATGCAGCAGAACGTAACTGCAGTCACTATGAAGCATCCCACTGGTCCTTATTGACAGACCTGTTTCCTCCTTCTCTCTGTCTTTAGAAACAAGAGTAGAGTGGTGAGTGTGGGAGCCGCTGATTTGATGAGTGATCTCTTCATTCTGACTGACACAGAGCCAAAGTGAACAGTGCCCACACACATGTATTAGATCAAACAAAGTTAAAACGCTCTGTCTTCTTGTTTCTCGCTGTCCCTCCCACACAGCTCAGAAGTGCTACAACACAGTTCCTCTAGTAAGGGAAAGACTGTCAGACTACATCCACCAACCAAATTCACTTATTACAGCCCACACTGTCTGAAGAAAATGCTTTGTCTCATGGGACGTAGTTTGGCTATGGGCAATATTATTTGACATTTGAACTACGCATTGTCTGTTATCTGAATAAAAAGCTCAACGTTAAATGTTCCATACCCATATACACTACTTTTCAATTTGGAATTAATACTCTAGAATTAATAATACATTAATTCTGAAGAAATGCATTATATTGATCAAAAGTGAAAGTAAAAACATTTACCTTGTTACAATTCTATTTCAAATACATTATGTCCTTTGAAATTTTGTATTCATAAAAGAACATTGAAACTATAATGGTTTCCAGAAAAATATCAAGCAGCACAAGTGTTTTCAACATAATAAGAAGAAATGTTTCTCGAGCAGCACATTATCAGAATGATTTCTGAAGGATCTGAAGGGGATG
>NW_015777692.1:0-966 GCF_001515625.1 Sinocyclocheilus rhinocerous | reverse complement strand
GTGCAATTTATAAACATACCTGCTAAAAGTTATTTTTGTCAGTGTTTTCAGTAGTGCAAAATGTTAAAACACATGAACTAAAAGCTAAAACTCCAATTTTGACTTCATATTCTCTTTAAATGGGAAAGTGATGTTCTTCCTCTCCCATTCCAGAGTTGCACTGGGATAGACGCGTCCGTAAATGTACTCTGAGCCCCAGAGCAGACACGTGTAGGGGCTGTCATCACATGTACATCATCACGTGCCACGTGTTCCCAAACAAAAGACGTGAACATGGACAATAGATCAGGAGAATTTTGAGCTTTACTCTGTTCTTTAAATTGACTGCATATGACTGTTTTTTCTTAGTGGTTTTCTATATAGAAGCTATTGTGTCAGGTAATCAGAGCATTACAGAATCTGTGCAATGTGGAAACGTTTGAGACTGTAGAGTCAGGGGACGGCATCAGATGTACAAAAATAGCACAAATCAGCAGATGCAATCTATTTCATTTGACACTGACTAAATAAGAGCGTAGACTGTACTTATGTCTATCAAATTATCATTCGTTTGTTTGTTCTATCTTCGTTCTTAGTTTGTTCATTTATTTAATCTTTCTGTCTGTCATTTTATCCATCCATCTATACCATCCGTCTATCCATCCATCCATCCATCCATTAATCTAAGTTCAAAATCTGAGAATTTACCTTTAAGGATTCATTAAATCATCATTCTAGATGGTTATTCATACTATATTTTGTACTGAATGAAAAAGCAATAAGCAAATATTAAATTTATATTGAATATATTATTATTTACATGCGCTACTGTTCAAACGTTAAGTCTCTTATGCTTACCAATGTTGCATTTATTTGATCAAAATTATAGTGAAAACTGTAATACTGTTAAAACTGTAATATTGTTCAAATTGAATATATTTCAAAATGTGATTTATTCCTGTGATGGCAAAGCTGAATTTTCAGCAT
>NW_015777691.1:0-967 GCF_001515625.1 Sinocyclocheilus rhinocerous | reverse complement strand
TTGCCCCCTGCTAGCCTGCAAACGTACACATTAACATTTTACAATTTATTGTGACTTTCTGTTGTTCTTTACAGTAAGAACTGATATGCTTACTGTCCACGCTATTGGGTGGAATCAGCGTAAAGAGAATGTCCTTCACATTGCCTTGTCTTCCAGATACAAAAAGGTATGTACATGTATTGAAAAAGGATTAACTATTTTAAACAGTTAAATTTGAACTTAAAGTTGAACTTAAACTGTTACCCCCATGTAGACATTGTAGGGATGCAGGACCTCAGCTATGTATGTATAGTTGAATATGTTATTGTATTAAATCTGGCAGGAACACACTTTTTGGTTTTTTAAAGGATTATTTTATGAAGTGACAGCATTTTGTGTTGCTGTTTTGCAGACAGTAGAAAAGACCTTGGATGTAACAGAGAGCCTGAAGAAGATGCAGGACCAGTTGCACTGCTGGACTCAGTAGCAAAGGTCCAGTCACTGATAGCCACTTTTTCAGTGTGCACACAAACAGGAAGTAAGTGTAAATCAAACTATCTGGCTTTATGCACTTTAAATTTCATAGGTCAAACTATTTTTAAGTGAAAAGCAGGCATGCAAGTATTGGCTCAAGAACTAAGGATAAATGGCCTTCAAAGATTATTTTATCAAATTAATATTATTTTTTTCCAATTTGACTTTGTATTTCGATTTGTCTTAACATAAATAAGCTCTTTCTGATAAAATGTTTAGTGTGACGGTAATTTCATTACTCTTCATGTGTGGACTTACAGGCTATCCGAATGGATTCACAGAGGAGGGTTCCAAGGGCCTCATCAGTCTACTTAAGAGAAGACTGCAAGACCTCAGACTCAAACAGCAGACTGTAGCATGCACGTACAGAGGCATTCTCGAACCAACTCCTAGGCTGGTGGAAGAGGAAGAAGGGGAAATGGAGGAAGAAATGGACTGGCAACATGACATCAGC
>NW_015777690.1:0-963 GCF_001515625.1 Sinocyclocheilus rhinocerous | reverse complement strand
GTTATTATAGAATGGTGTATATTCGGGCTGGGAACCAGATGGTTATAGGTTCAAGCCTTACATGTCCCTAGTTTGGCAGGGCTTGTTCAAACAGCACTTCACTCTCATGTAAATTCCTCAGTCAAGTGTTAGGGCCTCTCTTTTGCTCTTTCACTGCCTTTGGATGCCTAAAATATGTTAAAAGCCCAAGTTATTATAGAATGGTGTATATTTGAGCTGGTACCCAGATGGTTATAGGTTCAGATCTCACATGATCCATAAACAATGTTTGTTTGTGTGTTTACATATGTTTCCTCTCCCCAGGCCAATAAGAAATGTGAGGAGGCACGGCAGGAGAAGGAGACAATGGTGATGAAGTACGTTCGAGGTGAAAAGGAAGCTCTGGACCTGCGGAGGGAGAAGGAGCAGCTGGAGAAGAAGCTACGGGAGGCCACAGCAGAAGTAGACAAACAAGCTCGGCGGGGAAACACACTGGCCCAAGAGAAAGGACGCCTACAGCAGCTCTATGACGCAAAGGTCATACATGAAAATACAGTTGATACCTTGATACTTGATATGGTGTGTAAATCTACAGTATGCATTGATTGTATATAGGTTCTTATGAGTCTTTGTCTTTGATTACTTTTCTGTAGGAGAATGAAGTGACAAGACTATCCCGTGAACTGGAGAAAGTGAAGGAAGAAATTAATTCTCATGTCATCAAAGTAAAGTGGGCACAGAACAAGCTGAAGAGCGAAACAGATGCTCACAAGGTAAACCAGAGAACGCTGAATAAAAAGCTGTTCGCACCAAGCATGAATTATAACTGTAACTAATGTTTTAACACTAGAACTACCGGAATTCTATAATTACTAGAATGGCCATAGCGGTCATTCTTGACCGTTCATACGAGACTGAACTGAATGCCATTTTTGTCATATCATATTTACAGTGGGTACGGAAAGTATTCAGACCCCCTTAAAT
>NW_015777689.1:0-967 GCF_001515625.1 Sinocyclocheilus rhinocerous | reverse complement strand
TGTGTGTGTGTACACAAAAAAAAGAGAGAGACCATGCAACAAACGTGTGACTCAGAAAACCCACAATATTCAGTGGGTTCTCTGGTGTTGTTTAATAGGCTCAGGAGCGCCCAATAAACGACACACCAGAGATCCCAGTGAAAATCTGAGAAAATAAGAGCAGAAGATGGCAGATTGCGCTGGCAGCCGCACACAGACGTGCTGTTCAACGTCTCCACAGCATCTCAAAACTGAGCTCTCCGACGGACAGAGGTGTCGTTTCACAACACTGGCTAATGCAGCTCAGCAGAGGAAAACCAAACACCTCTCTCCGGTTACACACAGATTTCTGATCTAGCACACAGTCACATCGACTTTGCTTACATTATGATTTCATATTGACTTAATATTCACTCTTTGAATTCGGATGCATACACACCCTCAATGCCAAACATAGCCTGTCATTATTTAATTCAACTAGAAACTGTACATTCAACAGCTTTAAATGAACCTCATTTATGTTTCTCGTGTTTGTTTTAATGAAGTGAAAGAAATTTGCGTAACGAAGGTCGCGAGGCCAAAACATTTCAGTAAATGCTGGATTTACTGAAAGCTATGGCAGCGTGTGGGAATTTCTCCATATTATTTCTTGTGTCCAACACCTGCCTGCAATCATTCAGTTGTGTGAGAGTTGTTTATGTATTGTTCTGTATTGTTTTAATGAAGTGAAAATTGCTAAATAAACAGAATCTGAATGTTTAGTTTGTGTTTCCCCATCATTATGACAATTTAGCATTTTGAGCGAAAGTACATAGAGCCTGACTGGGCCTCAACATACACTAAATCACTCCTTAAAAAATAATAATGGTGATTGATAAGGCATCTATTTCTCATGCATCAAGTTTAAAATTTAGAGTAGAGAGGAATTTTGTTAAATTCCCTAACCTGAAATGGTAAACTTTGCTGCATAACTTGTTCAGCACTGTTT
>NW_015777688.1:0-967 GCF_001515625.1 Sinocyclocheilus rhinocerous | reverse complement strand
GTATGTGGACACTTGTTGTGCATTTAAAATAACATGCATTGTCGTGTTAATTATAAATCAGTTGATTATTGTATGGTAGATATGGTGATTTACAGTAAATAATTCACAGTTTTTTCCTGTAGTGTTTTTATAGTGTAGTGTCAATGCTTCAGACCGCAGTCAATGATTTCACTTCTCTTTTTTTGCTCGCGCTGTACTCCCACGCGTATGATTCATTTACATATGCAGCTGTGATCATAATAAAACAGGAAGAATAGTTCTATACTGCAATATCTCTGCTTTGAAACAATATGCATTGTGAGAATATACAATACACATAACATTGAACTGAACTGACATAAGCACTAGAATCAATAATGACCTTAGTTGCTCTCATACACACAGCTCTCATATAATTCATATCATTATGATCTATGCAGCAATAATGACGAATGGAGAGTGTTTTTTCTATATTATACAGTATGATTATATAATCCACTCTGAGAGATCAAGATGCTTTTTGCATGAAAGATCTATGGTTTGACTAATGAGATAAATCTGATTTATATATTTTTTATTTTATCCATTAGATATTGATTGGATGGTGAAGAGGTGGCCAGAATTATTAGTATTGTTAACTAAAACTAAAACCATTAAAAAACGTTTTTATTACTATAAAATAAACATTATCTAAAAATGAAGTAAAATATTTATTCAAATCTTTCAGCTAGTTGACAAGGCAACGTTATTCTTATTCTCTTGTTTAGTTTAAGGTGAGGTAATTAAAAAATAACTAAAACTAAAATGTAATAAGAACTATATAGACGTATTAAAAAAACGAATACAAATTACAAAAACACAGCAAAATTACTAAAACTTTAAAATAATTAAAAAAATTAAATGATAAAGAAACTATAAAAACAAAATCTAATTTAAAATATTAATAAACGCTATAATGGTATACCAATAAAACAAAAAGTAAAAAAAA
>NW_015777687.1:0-964 GCF_001515625.1 Sinocyclocheilus rhinocerous | reverse complement strand
AGATCAGTGTAGAAAGCATATGAGCTGTGAAGAAAAGTTACAGTGAAGAAAGAGTGAAATTTTCAAAAACATGCCACACAAAAGCACGGAGCGAAAAAAGAAATGAAACTGTCATCCGGTAACCACAGAAGAAATAACATCATCATGGCAGTGTGTTAGCAAACACGACACTCAAGCACCACATCAAAGACACCGACACATGCAATGAATCACCAGACTGACACACAACATGCTAGCCACCAGCCAGAATGAAAGCAGTGACATCAGGCCCTAATTACAGTGTTATTCTAGCTGAAACACTCCAAAAATATGGACTTTATGTTTTACATTACAGAATTGGACTACGAATTGAAATGACAGTGACGTTGAGTTATTAGCCAGGGTAAACGGAGGGGAATATTTAGATGTAATGCATGTCAAGAAACAAATACATTACCAACAGGAGCATTAGGAAACTATGTGTCAGACACCACTGAATCACTGAATCATTTAAACCCCTAAAGCTTGACACAAACACATGAAACCACATGATGAGCCTCATATTTCATAACACATAGCATAAACCGAATACTCCACTTAGCTGACAGGTAGATAATCAGTCCATGAAAAGACCCACTATATGACAATTTATATCCTCTTTGCACATCGGTGAACATAACGGGGAAAAAAAACATACTGCACTATTACTAAGCTGTTTTAAATGATTTTGCATATGGTATTTGTCAAAGTACCTCAAGTACCTAATGCATCATTAAAACACCATGATATTTGGTTAAACATAGTAATATGTGGGAAGAGATTATTACAATACAATGTTTATGAATTATTAATATATTAATTCATTTAATAATTATATATTGATTTAATAAATAACTAATACTTTTTAAATAAATAATTTTTTATAAATAAATAATACTTTATAGTATATCTATAGATAGATAGATAGATAGATAGATAGATGATA
>NW_015777686.1:0-967 GCF_001515625.1 Sinocyclocheilus rhinocerous | reverse complement strand
TTAATCATATTTTTTTCAAATAAAGCCAAGGTAACACTCATTTTAAGGAAACGACTATCCTTTGCTGCTGATGTCATCAAGGCCTCTCGTAGCCCCTCCCCCTCCAGTCCCTTACGGCAGCTCCTCTTCACCTGCAGACAGAGAAATCAAGTCATTTTTTGAGTATCTTATTTCAATGTATCAGGTTGCAGAAATAAAATAGGTTGCCACCGGCATTTCAGATTGACTTGATTCTCTTTTAACATCTCGCTCTGTGTGAAGAACTGTCTAAACTGTTGTTGTGTAGGTTGCATGTGTGGTGGCTTTACCGTCTGCAGGGAGTGTGGAGGACTCTCATTAACGTCTCTACACCCCGTATTCACAGCCGTATTTACCTCTCCGTGGGCTTTAATCAGACTCTCTGCAGTAATTCCAGGAGTCTCAAGCCTCTGAGTCTCAGAATTGAGCTCTAATGATATGTTTGTCATGCTGCTGGGTCTAAAAAGCCTGTTGTTTCCATCAGATCAGAAGTGAACAGTGGCGTCTGTCGCTGGAGATTGAATATTTATTGTTTCCATTATGGAGCAATCAGAGGAGGAGAGCTTTAGTGCTCATGTAATGGTCTGCTTGAGCTCTCTTTCTCTGCTAGTGCTTCTGTTTACTGTCAACTATATACTGTACTGTAGGATCCTATGAAATTTTATTTTTTCCTAAATTCAGTGTTTTTTTTGTTTTTTTTAGTGTATTAAATAAATTGCTACAATTTTAAAGGATGACTAATCAATTGAATTCATCACATTTTAACAACTTGGTAATTTATAAAAAATGTAAGATTAATATGCCCTATGATTTTTTTTTTCTGAAATTCTTCAGAAAAATGTATTTTTCTAGATTCCATTTTTTTACTGATTTAATTAAGTTTAATAATCAAAAAGGATGATTAATCAGTTGAATATTTTATTTTAACAATTTAATAGGCTAATTAATC
>NW_015777685.1:0-967 GCF_001515625.1 Sinocyclocheilus rhinocerous | reverse complement strand
ATTTATTTATTTAGGAAAACATCAAAATCACAAATATTTAATTGATGAACTTGTGTTGTGTGGATTATTGTGATGACGGCAGCCAATCATTACAGAAGATCCATTGCTGAGGAAGTGATGTAATGCTAAATTTCTCCAAATCTGTTCAGATGAAGAAGCAAACTCATCTACATCTTGGCCTGATAATGAATACATTCTCAACAAATTTTATGTTTTGGGTGAACTATTCCTTTAAACCCATTAAATCAAATAGTGATCATGTTATTGTGTGTGATGATATTGGCTTGTATAGGTAAGATCAACCAACAAACGTACAAAAATTAAAAGAAATGGGCTGTTTTGGAATTCAATGTATCAAACACTGTCCAGAATGACACCTAATGAGATCACACCAGGTAATGACGTAAAATTAATAATATTTATGACCTTCAACTGTCTTATTTTAGAGAATATGATGAAAAAAGTAGTAACAAGATGTAATTAAAAAGGGTTTAATATTTTAACATCTATCCTATCCATCTATCCTATTAACACTAAAATTATTGTTTTTATTTATCTATTGATTTTCTTTCTTCAAAATCAATAAGAAAAGTTCAATCATCAAAAATTCAAAGTTCAAAATCACCCATACCAAAACGGACTTGGCAGGTGCATTAATATACAGATTTTAAATATGCTTTATATGTCTGACTGCATGAAAACTATACTGTTACTTGCTATCTTGTTCAAAAAGCTTTCCTCGTCTGCTTTCAAGAGTTGGCTAAGATTTTAGCCTTTTTGAAGTATTGAAGAATGTGAGTTATATACTTCATCTGCTCAACACACTTCCATATTTTCCCTCTTCTAACCACCCCCACACTCAGACTCCATCTCCCATAAGGCCATGGGCGGGGGGCTGAGGGTGGCGATGGCTGAGCTGTGTCGTGACAGGCTGGGATTTCTGGAGCCTTAACACTGTCTTTCATCA
>NW_015777684.1:0-967 GCF_001515625.1 Sinocyclocheilus rhinocerous | reverse complement strand
CATTGCCACGACACACCAGATCATAGTCGCTCTGAAGCAGACGGTTCGCTTCCTCCGTCACCTGGAAGATCAGCCATGCTCAAATCAATATACTGTACACACATTTATTTGTGCATGCATGTGTCATTATGTAGGTCCATAACATGTACTGTGGGTTATACACAGTTATGTAGCATAAAGAAATAAAGCCAGTTCAGAACCATCAAGATTGTTTTATCATGACATTATTAGCACAAATTCTCACTACTGTAATGTCTATGTACATTTGATTGAAGTTGTTAGTGTTATCAATGGCTAAATCATCACAAATGAAAGAAGGTACAGCCTATGCTACAAGATATATACATGTAACTAAAAATACATCTGATAAAACATTTTTTGCATTACAATAATGACCATTTTAGGGGGGAAATACTTTATTGCTATGACATCACACTATAAAAATGTAAACAGGCTTTATATTTTTAATGCAAATGTTTTTTTGTTTTTTTTTGTTAAATTCGCCCATACAGACATGTATCATATATCATATCCACTCTAAAACTAATTTTTGGTGAAACATCTGTGCACTTACAAAATACAGCACACCATATAAATACACATGTAAATACAGAGTAAATGCAAGTAAACAATTTAAGTGAACCTGAATAACTACATTTGCTACTATGACAAAAACTTACACTAACTCAGATATTTGAGTTTATTTATAATTAATGTGGTCTTATTTCAATGGACCCTTTCCACAAGACTGTGACGACGCATTTAACGGTCATCAGCATCGTAAATCCTCGAAGGTTTTTCATATTTGTTTTTTGTTTTTTAAATGCATGTACATTTATAACACTATTCTTTGTATTCTATCAAATTACAAAAAAACAGTTAAGGCTAATGCGAGGGTGATTCTATGAGAGGGACGGTAAACTTGACATCGTTCTCTCTTCTGACTGCCGTTATCAGTCTCTCTCAA
>NW_015777683.1:0-967 GCF_001515625.1 Sinocyclocheilus rhinocerous | reverse complement strand
TGTTTTTGTCCTGAACAAAAGAGTAAAATACTCGTGTCCCCTCTAAAGTCTCTCAAGTTGCTTAAACTATGCTCAAATATGCCGATACGCACACAAACATCCGGAAGTGAGGGATATATAATTCATTTATTCATATATAATACATACAATTAATGTTAAAATATGCGTAAAGTTTATTTATTTTATTCATTCATTCTAATAGCTATTATTTACTCTGATACATATTCTAATAATGTTCTATCACCACACTTGGGAAGTGTTTTATTGAAGAAATAAAATAAAAATGTACATAAAATATACATAAAAATAATGTGTACATAAAATTAAAGTATACAATTATTTGTTTATTTATTGAAGGAATGCAGACCAGTGTTATTTTAGTTTTATTTGCAATATTAAACTATTTATTAATATTTTGTATCGGATTTTATATTCTATAAAATATGATATGCTCTATAGTTTTCATTTTAACTTTAGTTGTCGTTTTAGTCGTTTATTTAGTTTTTCATTTATATATTTCTGTGTAGCTATTATTTCAGTTTTAGTTCACTTAAACTTATTTCAGTCAGTTGCAAAGGCAATGTTTCTAATTTTCAAGTTTACTTAAGTTCAATTACTGACAGTTACGTTTAATAATAATAATAATAACTTTAGTTAATAACACTGATTCAGACAATAAAACAAGTAGAAGGTTGTTGGGGGTAAATTGAGATCTCCATGAAACTATTCGCATATGTCCATTCTGTTCTGAAATCCTGAGAAACACGTTGATCCATTCTGACAGCCCCATAAGTTGTTTTTCTGTGTTATTTTATTAGGTAACATTACATGCGCCCCTCTGGAGTTCACCTGTTCCAGTGGTCGCTGCGTGTCTCGTAATTTCGTCTGTAATGGTGAGGATGACTGCGGGGACGGCAGCGATGAACAGGACTGTGCTCCTTCCTCCTGCGGCCCGAGTGAAGTCCCT
>NW_015777682.1:0-967 GCF_001515625.1 Sinocyclocheilus rhinocerous | reverse complement strand
CAAACAAATTAAACAAATGAGAGTGATTAAAACAGCTGGATCCACGCATGGCATGACCAATTCAGGGAATTATGGAGGCAAATGCATGCAATTATAGCAAATGAGGTACACCCACTTTGCGCTACTCAGATGTTGCATTAATTTAAATGGTCTGTTTCGGCTGTGCAATTCATATTACATTAAATGAGCAATAGAATCCCCTGTGTCCTTCTGCTGTAATTCAGCTGAAGTCTTCATAAAGATCTTCTCTCCAAAGCAAATCATTTGCAGTTGGAGATCATGATGTTGAAATCCTCAAATGGCATTGCATTTCATAACATTGTTGGGAAATTTGGAAAGAACATTAATAAGGTTGGTTTTAGGTGTTAGGATATTGTTATCATTTTATCAAAACTAACTTTGGCTTTCCGAGAAATTATTTTGTAATTGTTGGGAGTTTACCATCATTTTATTTGATTTATGGACTTTTTTTCTTTTTCTTTTTAAGTCAAGAAACTGGGGGAGAGAAGGGGTTAGTTCTCATTTCAGTTCTATATATATATAACTGATTTCAGAACTGAACTGATTTCAGTTCTACATACATAAATATATATGGATATATATATGTGGATTTTTTTTTTTAAAAGGATCAACCTTCACTTGTTACCTCAGGGATATATTTCTATTCATTCTAATCCATTAACTGCTAAACTACTGTAAACTAACTTGCCAAGTTGATTTAGTCAGATTTTTCTGACTAAAACATTTTTGGCTTGAATATAATCCAACTAATTTACTTGTATGGAATGCATTTTTAGGTTATATGAAAAACACTTCCCTCTCATTTCAAACTTTGAAACTTTTGCACTACTGTATCTTTTCAATTGTAAAGCATGTCTAAACTTCTCACGTTTTTACCCAGTCATTCCATTCTCAGTGAGTCAGTGAATGGTTAGCCGCTGCCATGTGTTCAACAGCCAGGATGCTG
>NW_015777681.1:0-967 GCF_001515625.1 Sinocyclocheilus rhinocerous | reverse complement strand
CCCAAACAAGCTTAATTGCTATGTGGACCATCCTAATCACAGAATCAATGCCTCAGCTGCATTGAAGTTCACTCATCAAGCCCTGCAAACAAAGCAAAAGTAAATTATTTTAAAAACAAGGGAAACATTTTAGTGCTTGTTTTAAGATATACAGTATTTGACAGTTATCTTGGGGATAGAGATATTATGAATATTTCTTACATCGTTAATATGCTCTTATCGCCACCACAAAAAGTTGGTTTGAATGGCTGCACATCTTCAACGTCCTCATAATCATCTTAATTTGTGATGAAAACTGATTGACTACAGCATACATTTAGATGAATGAAAATACTCCAGTGGTTCCTGTAAGTGAGTGCAGGAACAGGGAGCTACACATTCCTACACTCATCAAAGTAATTACCAGAATACTGTCTGGAGAGCATACGCTGGCTACCAATATTGTATTCAACTATATGCCACACCTCTCAGTTTTTTTCTTTAAACATCCTTGACGGTAAGTGCAAACACATGCGCCAACCACATGCTAAGGGAAACAAAAGCCTATTAACAGAAGGCTATGATGGCGATAACATCTACAGGAACTTCCAAATACATCACTATTATGTTCAAATAGACTCTAAACGTATCACGGGAAGACAGGAATTTCACAGGGAAATTAAAACAATAAATAACAGCACTTTATGTTGTTCAGCCTTACTACATACAGTTTGTTTCTAAATAAAAATAATACCTTGAATTAAAATTAATTACTACTAAAGCTGTGGCACTGACACTGTAAAATGATATCAAACCTTTTTTCCTTTTTGAGAAGGCCTCTGCTAAAAATCAAAACACTTGGCACTGGCACCTTTCAGGATCATTTTATTTGAACAATGAATACACCATTTAGTGTAAAAATAGTATTTTTTCTGTGTAAGCTCTCTCATTTAACCTTTTAATGGAAATAGACAATGAGGGTCATATT
>NW_015777680.1:0-966 GCF_001515625.1 Sinocyclocheilus rhinocerous | reverse complement strand
GTGAGTGAGTGAGTGAGTGAGTGAGTGAGAGAAAAAGAGAGTGAAAGCAAAAGAGGGACAGCGGTGAAGCAAATATGAAGCTACTAAGAAGTGCTTTCCCGAAAAGAAACATGTGAATTTGTACTTAACCTACTGCAGTTACACTTTAAGAGTCAAAAACTTCAATAATGTAAACGCAAAAAGAAATTAGAACATACTTTAATGCAATTATTGTAAATGAATAATCTGTGCATGTTTTCAAAAGAAATCAAGTCAAAATGTAACTTGCAAACGACTTCCTTGCATGATGACATCACTAAGGCCACTAAGGATATACACCCACTTTCCATCATCCAATCACTTCTCGATGGACAAAATAAAAAATTCTCATAGAATGTCCTGTTTACATTTAAAAATGTATCACATTACAGAAGTCAAATGGCTATTTACATTGATGTTTAAGGGGATAGTTTACCCAAAAATGAAAAAAAGGTGTCCAGTGTTGTTTGAAATTCATTATATGAGCAAAAATGTTCTTCAAATAATTTATCTTTTTGTTCCACAGAAGAAAGTAAATCACGCATTTTTGAAATTACATGAATGATAATGATGTCCATACCACCAAGAATTAGAAATATCACTGTAATTTGTTTTATGAGAGCCAGGCAAGTTCTCTGGCCCTTCTAGAAGACACAACTGCACCACTTCGTTCTGGCATGAGAACTCCACAGCATCAGTTGCCACAAACATTCTCTTATGCTTTATTGGAAACAAGGGGAAAAAAATATCCTCCCCTTTAAAAAAAAAAAAAAGGCCCAGCTGCTCCAGTTCATCTCACCACTGGGAGTCAACTGCCCATGTGCACTCAGCTCACCAGCTTTTTCTATCCCAGAAGACAACTGGTTTGAAGGCCCTTGCTTTAAATCCGAAGCATTCACCCTATGACTGAGTGCCCTTTGCAACATTAGTCAGAAAAAAGGCACAAGA
>NW_015777679.1:0-965 GCF_001515625.1 Sinocyclocheilus rhinocerous | reverse complement strand
GATAGATAGATAGGAAACGATAGATAGATAGATAGATAGATAGATTGCTTAATTAATTAATTTCTATTTTAGTTTGTGCTGTCAAAGCTAAACTGGTATCATGAATCATGAGATTTCACAGGTATTAGAATAATTTACTGAAACCTTGATCATGAGAATCCCATAATGTTTTATGTTGATTAGTTTGAGATCTTCTGGCATCAGTTTGTGCAGATAAAGTGCAATGTGTCCTTAACAGCACTTTTACAGAGCGAGCCGGTTTGACATTAGAGCCGCGTGTCTGTGACCCAGAGCACTTCAGATCCGACGCCTCTAATGTGTGTTTGTTTGAGCTGCACTGAGCCGCATTACAAAGGTTAAAACTCCTGTTCCGTGTCTTCTGTCTTTTGCCTAAAGCAAGAGTTCACAAGCGCACATGATGTAAACAAACATGAAGGAGGCCTGCCGTCCCCAGGTGCTTCCTGGAAGCTCTCGCTCGGTTCAGAAGGGCTTTTTAGGATCTTTCTGCACTAGTTTGTCCCGTCGCTGTTGATTAGAGATCAGAGAGATGTTTCTGTTGACGCATATTGATTCAGGATGTTTGTGAGTACACAGATCGAAATACTGTAATAGTACTGACTGAATGGACTTGATTGAATTTGCTTTGTGTTTAGGTGAAAGTTTAGTTGATTTAAAGTCATATTATTATGTCAAACTACAACACATGCACCAACAGTCACTGCAGAACTGAAACAGCTCAGAAACAGTAGAGATACTTGATATGTGACTATTTTAGGACACCACAGGTGAACAGGAAAAAAATGAACAATAGATATCAACATATTTTCAAAGTTAATTACAGTACATTAAGAATTGCATGCATAACATTTCAGAAAGCTCATAACACAAAAACATGTTTAAATGTGCAAACTCAGGCATTATCTTTTTACTTTTACTTTTAGTCATTTAGCAGACGCTTTTATCCA
>NW_015777678.1:0-967 GCF_001515625.1 Sinocyclocheilus rhinocerous | reverse complement strand
TTTTACTCAAGTACTTGATTTGTGTACTTCGTCCACCACTGTGTAGAAGCTACTCTATTTAAAAAACTACTGTCACACCACTGAAAAAATGAAGGCTGTTTAGTGGCATCATTACTTTTAGTTAGTTCCTTCCCATCACTGATATTTATTTTTTTTGGCCTTAAAAGTCATTCTAATAGTTCTGAGTAAAGCTCTGAGATTTTGAACATGTCAGTCAAGCAGAATGGAAAGTCAGCCACACCAAAACATCACAGCGCTCGTCTGATCCCAGCTGACTCCAGATACACCAGAGGTCTTCTTAATAAACATCTTTAAATGCTTGGTAAATATGATGCATAGTTTCCAACCTTTAAGAGCGCCATGTTTGTTTTTAATATTAAACGAGATATTTATGGAAATAAGCAGCCTCGGCAGAGGATCAAATTGCTCATGGGCTCTGATACTTGCTGGCCAGGACTCAGAAGCTCTTTTCAATAAAGCAAGGTTTAATAATTGTCTGAAAGGTATTACAAGCTGTGCATGGAAGTCATGTCACTCTGCAGAACGTATTTTCTGCATGGAGGAGTTAAAGTAATTGGTAAACAAATGCCATTTTATGATGCTGAGTGAGTTTTGTTTCTATGCGGTGACAGCTGGTAAATGAACAGGAGGTTTTGTGATTTCACCAGATTGTAGATTAACAACTGATTTTTACCAGTTTTAATCGTTTTGAATTGTTTATATGCGATAGTAACTCACAAAAGAATATACTTAAATGTACATTTAATACATCGTTTGTGAGCATCTTTATTAACAAAGTACTGTTATCATCATCATTTTTTAGACATGTACTTTGAAAATACCATGGTATTTTTGAAGTACCTTGAATGTAAATATCCCATAGGCAAACTAAATATGGTACTCTTTTATTAAAAAGAGTCACGCCGAATCACAGCCGTGCCGATATACAGCCATATCTCACGTCTAC
>NW_015777677.1:0-966 GCF_001515625.1 Sinocyclocheilus rhinocerous | reverse complement strand
GTTTGAACGGTTGTAGGTGTCTAAATTTATATGCGGTGTCCTTTTATGTTGTTCTAGGAAGAAAAGCCTTTGGGATTTGTTCATCACTGTGATCCGCCTCAGGCGTCTCTCTCTCTCTCTCTCTCTCAACACACTAAGTCCATTAAGATGTGTAAGCACACACCTCGTCTCTCTCTCTCCCCGACTGTTAAAAGATTCATGCTCTCGCTCTGCTCTCCCTCTTTCTCTCCTTCTCTCTGTCCTTTCGCCGGAGATGGAAACAGTTGTCTCTTGTTCCATTCTCGAAGTTCTAGCAGAGACTAGGGGAGAAATAAAGGTAGTAGCGCATTGATTTCCTGTCAGCTTGGCTTTGAACTCGTTTTGGCGGGTTCAGCACAGTTTGCAATTTAAAAATTAATTCGCCGGCCAGCGGGGCAATTTTGCACATGATATCACGAAATTTGATTAAGAGATAACCTTGGTGGCGTGCAGAATTTATCATAACAAACGTGCGGCAGAGAGCGCAAACTAAAAGACTAAGGCGCCGCTCCGGTCAGCGTGGGTGGTTTGTATATGTGCACTTGTGCTCGCATATGTGTGTGTCGGTGTGTTTGCGCGAGGACGAGGTTCTCATAAGGACGGGAGGTACATGATCTAAAGGGCTTAGCTATTCTCTACGCTCAGCAATGTTTTGTTTGGTTTAGCTTAAGCCAAATCAATTAAGGATGCTCATAGTCACTGTTTGCTCACTCCGTCTGACTGCAGGGCTGGAGAACAGCGTTAATAAGCGTTCCTAACATGAGAGCAAACACAGAGAGTGATGGAAAACACGCTATACCTCCACATGCTCTCCTCATATGTGTGTGACACAAATTGCGTTTGTGTTTGCATGTAATTGTGTTTGTATGCAGTGGCTCCAAAAGCATTTGGACACTCAAATTTCCTAAACGTCATTGCATTAGATATCAAACATCTGCAAAAAAAAAA
>NW_015777675.1:0-966 GCF_001515625.1 Sinocyclocheilus rhinocerous | reverse complement strand
GCAGAGAATGCAATGTAAAACTGATCACATGACCATTGTGAGACGCTTCGGATGAGTTCCTGTGCGCTTGATTGGTATTGAACAGGCTGATGGTCTTTCTTGTGTCAACCATATATCTATAAACGGGCTATTAGGCAAAAAAAAAAAAAATACTAGTATTTCAGGTTTCGGTTTGAGTACCAATATTATGTGATTTGGAAACCATAATTAAAAACTCTAAACTAAATACTATAGTACCAGTAATACATATAAGCCTAAAATGACCTAAACCTAAAATTAGCATCATGTGCATTAAGGTGTAGCAATATTTACCATTATTATTACGGATTCAAAACGTTGATCAACAGAAAGTTGATTGATTTTAAAGTGACTTCAAAGTGAGCTGTGGTTCATACGTCGCTACACTATTGACAGTGGAAATTTTTTGCCCACAAAATTTCGCTAATCTGACCACACCTTTACCCATAAAGAGCTGCTGTCTATGTAGAGTGTATTAAATCAGTTATGTATGAGATTCCATTTATGAGTTAGAAGGCAGCTGCCTAGCATTTGAAACAATTATTCAAGCAGATGAACTCAGTTAAGGCACAACCTTACATTTAAATAGGAATGGGGGTCAATTTCATTTCAAAGCTTCCCTTAAGTTGCTGATTGTTAAAAATAGTACACAATAGTATATCTTCCCATTTACAAGAAATACCTTTGAGCAATGTTAGCAAAAACAATTAACATTTTAAAGTGCAAAGAAAATGGAAGCTTCCTTGTTTTTGCCACAGGTTTAAAACAACAAAACAAAACAAAAAAAGGTAAATGCGATTTTATCTCACAATTCATGTTACTCAGAATTGCGGGATATAAACTCAGAATTCAGACTTTTTCCCTCACAATTGACCCTTCGCGGAGCAAAGAGAAACTGACAACGTGCGACAGACAAGACAGAGCAGGTTACTTTAGGTATGAAACAAA
>NW_015777674.1:0-966 GCF_001515625.1 Sinocyclocheilus rhinocerous | reverse complement strand
GGAAGCTGCGCCACAGCGCATCTGGTTTGTGTTGTCCAGTGGGAAAGAGTTTGCAGGGGGAGTTTTGGGTGAGGATGGAGGAGTTCAAAGTCAGCATTTCGTAACGATTAGCCTACTTCGCAGTTTTGTTTTTCTTCTACTTGATGTAATGGTTTTATTAGTAGATTAATTTATTTTATAATTTTTTTTTTAAGTAGAAGGGATTGAGTGTTCAAGATTAGAAAAACAGATGCAGGATCCCGTTATAAATAATAATCGTCACTATCCATATGTTCATATTCTGTTTATGACCACACGATGGCGCTAAATATAGCTAAGTTAACTGGGACTGGGTCCAGGTGTGCGACTGTGTCAGACTGTCAAAATTATACACGGATACACTGATTTCATAGAGAGGTGTACTTTTAAGATGATTTTTATTGACATTATTTTTTCTTGCGTAATCTGTTGAAATTTATCTCGCGGGACGCAAAATGTCATGTGGCGCCTCTAGCACAGTTAGCTAACCGTTAATTATGTCAAATAATTTCCAAACAAACACTAACATTTTGTTATTTATTTGTTGTAAATGTTTTATCAACGGCTCTGGTAATGATGGGTCGCAACAGAAACGTGCAAGTAGCGTAGGCCTACTGTTGCTATGGTTACATCCTCAGGGCGACTGCAATTTTAGCAGGTTTGTCGTCAGGTAAAAATACGCTTCTTACTTCCTAATTTAACTTTTGTGTTTAACGAAACGTTATTCAAACACCAGCGAAATATGTAGTCCTACTTTTATATACTTTACAACTTTGCCTTTAATTTTGACTACCTTTGTGTGGTTCAATTAGGAGGAGGACAAACACCCTTGAAAAGGTTATTAACATACAACAGACAAGGTATAGTCTGCATTTAGTTCATAGACTCAGCAAATGTGATCATTAAATCCATATTTTCATTTGTGTTAAGTTAAATCAATGTATTGAC
>NW_015777673.1:0-965 GCF_001515625.1 Sinocyclocheilus rhinocerous | reverse complement strand
TAATTGTAATTGCGATTAGAAATTTGATTAATTGTGCAGCCCTAACTGGCGCTTTTGCATAGTTTGTTCTTGATGTTTAATAATCTTTTGAAATTCAATTAATTAAACTATTTAATTTATTAACTTAAACTATTTAATAATCAATTCGATTTATGATATTACACTGTACCGACATTGGACCAGCGGTTTGGAAAATAACAAAATGCGGGAATTAATTTGGCACGACCCTCACAGTGCATTATGGGTATTCTCTAGCCATTGGTTGTACGCTCGTCATTGCGGTGCATTATGGGATTGAATGAGTGCACTCAATGACATCCACTATTTAATAATCAATTAAATTTATGATATTACACTGTACCAACATTGGACCAGTGGTTTGGAAAATAGCAAAACATGGGAATTCATTCGGCACAACCCTCACAGTCCATTATGGGTATTCTCTAGTGTACATTGGTTGAACGCTCGTCATTGCGGTGCATTATGGGATTGAATGAGTACACTCAATAACGTCCACTATGGGGCCTGTCCAAATACCAACACTTGCGGTCTTGCACTTCACCATTTTGTCTACTTACATGACATATTTCCTGTATTTGGCCCAAGTAGGTGTGAAGACCACAAGTGTGTATAGAACTTTTCATAACTGATGGAACACACTTACAGTGTTGTAAAAATGCTTATCAAGCTTTATTTTGATGTTTAATACTTTGCATTTTAAAATAAACTTCTAAATGTCTGTTTAGTATTTCCTATAACAGATGACAATTTAATCATTTATTTAGTGGTACTTCTAATTAAGTGATAAAAAGTAGTTGTAAATGTTGAACAAAATACACAAACTCGGCTAAAAGTCTCAATTTATTTATTCAGATTTATTTCCAGAACATGATGCATGATGGGATACGCTTGGATTTAGTGTGTATTAAAGGGTTAGTTCACCCAAAAATGAAAATTAGCCCATA
>NW_015777672.1:0-963 GCF_001515625.1 Sinocyclocheilus rhinocerous | reverse complement strand
ATGAAGAACCTTTAACATCCATGGAATCTTTCCATTCCACAAAAGTTTCTTTAGATTTTTAAAATCATCTTCTCTCTAAGAAAAACTGAAAGGTTCTTTGGGAACCAAAAGTGGTTCTTCTATGGCATCACTGCAAAAACACCCATTATTTTTAAGAGTGTATGGTGAAAAGGGAATTTTGCTATAGTTACGACACTTTCTCTCGACCAAAATATTTAATAACCAAATACGTTATGGGTGGTATGGCTGATGGGCGTTCCAGTTTTCGGGAAGTCTAAAGTGCTTTCTTCGAACCTTCTATGTGGGCCTGCTGGTATAATGTCCCCTGCCAGATCTATCTGTTGTCTTTTGTTTGTTCAGCTAAACACATGTCTATGGAGCATATATCTATGCCTGCATGTACACACATATTTTTCTTTCATCCTCTCAAAAGACTGCATTCTTTCCCTGTTGAGGAATCTCTTTCCAATGCTGTGTTGTCTTTGCAGTTGAGCGTTATTTTTTATTTTTTTTTGCTGAAAAGTCTTTGTTTTCATTGCTATCACTAGGTAGGTTTTCTCCAGAGTAGGAGAGGAAGGTGGAAAACTCTTCCCCAGATGGGTAACATTTAAGGACAAATCCAGACAGTATATGCTGGAAGTGTTTTGCCAGACTGACCGTATGTATGGTGGTCTTACTGGGTCAATGTGGGTCGGGCTGCCAATTCATGTTGGTCTAAAGTAGAGATGCTCAAACCAGTGCTTGCATGCAAATATTGGCCCATGATGATCTGTAATTTGGTCTGCCAATTTAACTTTGTGGTTTAACATTATTTGTTGTATTTTTTTTTGCATTGAAATGTAGACATAAGTGAATTTCTTTTCATCATTAAATGTAAATTTTCCATTTAGTCTGGAATAATGCAAGTTCCTTTTGGCCCACATCACTTAAAGGGGTCATATGATGCTGCTAAAAAGAACATTA
>NW_015777671.1:0-966 GCF_001515625.1 Sinocyclocheilus rhinocerous | reverse complement strand
GGCTCTTGATTAATGAAGTAATGACAAGAAGAAAAATATAATTTCGGCATGAAAAAAAATCCACTGCCACTTGTTCAAGTTTGGGACGAACAATAAACCTATAGGAGGAGGAAGAGGACAGCAAAGAGGAGGAGATAAAGCCCAATGATGGCTGGAATTATTCCTCCCGCTCGTTCGATACACTGGTTCATGCGGAATTACAGCATAAAAACAATCCAGAAACCCAGCTGACACTGGTTCACCCTCTGACGGGTGCAAATTAAGACAATGGCACGTCATTTCTGCCGCCGTGGACACTCCACAAATACAAACACAAGCTACATGCACCAAAAGAGTTTGACTGCTGGTTTAACACTCACGCTGGCTCATAAAACCTCCACGGAGGAATCTGGATTGCTCAGAGGATGCTCTTTCATAGCTCAAGAGACTCCAGAGTTCTCTTAATTTCAGATGTTTCTCCTACAATTCCTTGGGAAGAATAAAAACAGACTTGGAATCTGAGCATTGTAAGATATATTCTGAAAGTCTATGGTCTTTTTCTCAGAGCATTTGCACTCAATTTAGTCTCACTTCTGGGAGAAACAAATGAGATAAAAATACTTTTATTTGAGAATGTTCTTTCCTGTGGGTGTCCCTGAACATATTAACTAATGGTCAACTCATGTTTTTTTTTTCAATCTACAAAACAGAGTGTAACGATGATGACAAACGAGACACAAAACTGCTTAAATCTACAAACTCTTCACGCAATATTTACCAGGTTTGTGCAACATTCAGAAATGAATTGAGAATGCCTTTCCAATTTCATTTCAACTGAGGTAGCAGCAAATTGTAGAATTAAAATGAGCTGACACGAAAATAAATTCATTTAACTGCATTTTTTTTTACATATTATACAAGCTGCAAATAAATAAAAGAACACTTCATTGCTCATGTTCATTCCACTTTAAATATTCCAATTCAACT
>NW_015777670.1:0-966 GCF_001515625.1 Sinocyclocheilus rhinocerous | reverse complement strand
TTTGTAACGTGTTTTCAGCAATACATTTCTAACATTTATAATATGTTTAGAAAGAATTCTCTGGATTACGCGGACTTTACGTTGTGACACGTTTTGTTTGGGGTCTCAAACATCCGTGACAAACATTTGCTGGGCAGCGATATTCATCAAACATGAGTGTGTTGTAACAAACCGTACAGATTACTTGAAATTTGTGCTCTTAATTCAGTCCAAACCGCTCCATTCTGTGCTGTTTTATGGTGTGTAATCTAGTTTAGTTGTTGTAAACATTACACTTACAGAATTGTGAAATTAAACGTAGTAAATCTTACATTGATAAAACCTTCATCGACGCAGTGTTCTTGGTATAATTAATCAACGGCGTCGACGTCATCGCAATATTTGCATACTACATTTCGATTGGCCTTTTATCTTGAACCTTCAAGACAAATTGTAATTGGTCTCGTCTTGCTTACATATTTTAAACATTTATTTGTCCCTTTTGCTTATGAGGCTGACGTGAGATAAACATGTGCCTGTTTTGTTTGCATATTATTTAATATTAAAAAGGCTGTCATCCCTAAATCCAAACTTAAATACTTAAATAGGCCTAAATAAATGTACAACTTTAGCACAATTCTGTCAAAACCATTTGATGCCTTTATACAGTATATTGTGAATCTTTTCTCACAATATTATAATATTTTACGCCCTTGTATGCATACACACACACACACACACACGCTTGTATGGCTGTTTTAAATTAAAATGTTTGATTAAAAATGTTTAAAGTAAATTTGATCTTGTTTATTCTCGTTTGCAAAACCAACGCCTTAAACTACCTTGAAGCACTATTTTCTTCAGAAAATGCAAATCTAGTTTGTGAATATGATTCTGTTGTTTTGATCAACATCTTAAATTCTACAAATTGGATCAATATACTGTATCTAATCAATATATATGTGCCTTAAAATTAATAACAAAATT
>NW_015777669.1:0-958 GCF_001515625.1 Sinocyclocheilus rhinocerous | reverse complement strand
TTTCTGAAGGATCACGTGACACTGAAAACTGGAGTAATGATGCTGTAATGATGAGTAATGATGCTGAAAATTCAGCTTTGCCATCACAAAGAATATACTGTGTGCATATATATATATATATATATATATATATATTAAAAAGTTATTTTAAATTAATATAATATTAGTGATTGTACTGTATTTTTTGACCAAATAAATGCAGCTTTCATGAGCATAGGAGACTTTTAATGACAGTTGCTGCCAGTGGTGTTTGTTACTCATAGAGGTCAATGCATTAGTTATTAGAATCATGTAAAAAGTACCTTTTAGATTCAGATTTCTATATTTATGTACAACATGTAACCAAATAATGTAAATCCAGTGATTTTAGAAAAACAGAGCTCATGGCATTTTCTCAGTCTTCACTGATTTTGAACAGTTGCTGTTGTTTTAATAGTGTTTCTTGAGCCCAGGGCTTCTCAAGCATCTGATCATTGTCGTCTAAGGATGCAGACACAGTCTTTTATGACACAAACAGCACTTAGAAGAGGTCAGCCATGCCTGCAGACAGCTATAAACACTGTAATAGAGCAGCCGCGTTCCTTCATCTCTCTATTTCGCTTCTCTTTTTCTCTCCGCCCCTCCTGCCTCCACATCTCCTAATGTGCGTTTGTTTCAGAGGAGTGTGAGCGTGGGATTGTGGGACAGGATTAGATGATCTTTTTTGCTCTGTTTGGTGGAGTCCCTCCCTCTTCTTTTTAGCTGTTTTACCCTTGTGCTCTCTCTCTCTCTCTTTCTCTATCCATCCATCTATCAGAGAAGATTCATGACCTAACCAGGCTCAGTAAACGAGTCTGACAGTTGTGCCCACAAGCCATAATTTTAAAAATGACAAGTTTGAGGCGCCATGAAATTATCAATGTCAGCCAGCAGGCAGCCACCACTCAGGGTTAAAAAGAGATTTGATCTTTTCTTTCTC
>NW_015777668.1:0-965 GCF_001515625.1 Sinocyclocheilus rhinocerous | reverse complement strand
ACCTCCTCCCTCATGCCAAAGCACTCCTGCTGTATTTCTATTGATGAAACAACTACATTATGTATTGCTGACCCACTTAACATAAACAAAGCCACACACTGTGAGTCAAGCACAACAGCGCTAAACACTTTGACCCTAAACATCTGACTCAAGCGGAGACTGGAGGTGAATGAGAACTACATTACACACGTTTCCCTGATTAGCAATTCATATCAGTGCTGCAGATCAAAATTGAGTACTGTAAAGAATATTGTGAATAACTCAACTAACTAAAGAATAACTCCAAATTTGTTTGTTCACACATTTTTCCTCCCTATTATGTGAGGTATTTTCAAAAGCCATCTGGTCTTTAAAAACAGCCATTTCCTTGTGTGCTTTACAAAGTTATCTGTAGTCTACATCAACTGCACAGAGTATTCATTGGTAATTAGGGAATTCCCATCAACATCTAATTTCCTCAGCTAAAGCAGATGAACTGGTTTTGAACCTCTAAGAGGGTCAGTTGTGCTCAGCAGATATCCGTTCATAAAGCAGATTCATATTTGCATTGCAACTATTTCAAATAATCCTGAAAAGAATGTTTCAGGTTTTTCACAAGAATATTAAGCAGCTGTTTTCAATACTGAAATATTTCTTGAGCACAAATGGCATATTAAAAATGATTTCTAAAAACAATAATATTTCACAATATTACTGTTTTTACTGTTCTTTTGATTAAAAACAAAAATCTTTCTAACTCCTAACTTTTGAATGGTATATTTTATTTATTGAGAATTTAATGTGTATTAATAACTGTTTAGCTGAAGCGTTTTCATCAATAGTTAATTTCAAATATTTACATTTTATGGGCGAGACATTACAAATGCTATTCTGTGGAACATAGATCAGTGGTACATATATGTGACCCTGGACCACAAAAGGTTGCACGGGTATATTTGTAGCAATAGCCAACAATACATTGTATG
>NW_015777667.1:0-966 GCF_001515625.1 Sinocyclocheilus rhinocerous | reverse complement strand
GTTGAGACAGAAGGGCACAGGACACTTGTTTTCCTGGCAGTGCTTAGCATGATAGCAACATAGTGCAATGAGTTGCTTGCAGATGGGACAGCCACCATTGGTCTTGCGTTTGCAGCCCTTGGTATGTTGCACTACTCTCTTCATCTTCTGGCAAGATGGCAAAGAGCAATTAGCATTGCGACACTGGCACGCATGCACCAGTGACTGGATGCAGCGTTGGATGCTGAGACGACGCGAGTCGCCAGGGTTCTGTGTGGAGGCTGCAGCTTGGTTGTTGCTCTCGTCATCAAGACCCAGTCCAAGTTTATCCATCTTGTGCTCATGGCCCTTAATGTTGTAGCAAGTGATGCAGAGATCATAATCCTACAAAAAAAAGAGAGAAGGGGGAGTTTCAAAAGTTGTTTAGTGTTTTATCTAAAAAACATGCACCACAATACAGCATTTTTAGAAACCCTCTTCAAAGACATGCCAAGTATCATACATCCCACATGGCATTTCTTACCTCACAAACAGTGCAGTGAAAGCGTGTCTCAACGTGGTGCTTGCATTCATTGCATGTGTAGACAAAGCGGTCCTGGCTCTGATTGTGCAGTTCTACTAACATACACATGGAGCTCCATTTGGCCCGCCTCAGCGAGCTGAATTCAAGGTGCTTGTCTCGTGCAAGCGTTAGGAAAGCATCTCGTCCATCCATCAGATCGCAGGCCATCAGGGGGTCAGAGTCCAAAATGGGTGGAAGGGAATTGACAGAAGGGCCAGCAATGAGACGGATGACAAAGAAAACCTTGAAATTAAGCAGAGTGTTGACATTTGTGAGTTCAGTCCATACGTGTAAATGACAAATGCTTCAAATGTTTTTGGGAGCTACATACCTCTTTGTGTTTCTCCATAGTAGCATAGAGTTTCTGGGATAGATCATTTGAGACATTTGGCATGCCCGGTTTCTTTTTATTGGCTCGGCTCAAG
>NW_015777666.1:0-966 GCF_001515625.1 Sinocyclocheilus rhinocerous | reverse complement strand
AATGTTTTCACATTTACAGCAGCAGAAGCAGCAGACAAATATGGCAATGATGATCACCCCCGCGATCACAGAGATGGTAATGATGAGAGTCTGGAAATTCACTGTGATTCAAACAACACACAACAGATGTGATCATTCCTGTACAAAATTCACAGCTTGTTCTCGGACACAGGCAATAAACGTAGAAGGCTGAACTGGCCTTGACACATTTTACAAGAGTATAAATGTTATAAAGTGAAAATCAAGAATGTCATTAAGTTAAAGCTACCATAAACTATGAACTATGAATGTGACAGTCTTACTCCAGCACACTCCCCATCGTGCTTCTGAGAGCGGACACACACTGTGAGAGGGTAGAATGCTCTTCACTGGATAGTCAATGCATTTCTGGCTTGAGATGCACCACAAACACTGAAATAGAGATAAATAACACAAACACTTATTAGACACATTTTTAGAACACATTTTATAATGTTTCACTAATTACAGCTGTCTGTATAACAAACACGGGGTTTAGAAGTCTGATGACCACAACTGAATAACAAATTATATCTTACCGAAACAATCTTCAGACATTCTTCACAAGTTGTGTTGGATTTTAACGTGCAGTCTGTGAATAGGGGCAAGTCTGACATCAGTGACAACCTATTTTAACTTTTTCTCTGTTAGACATTTCAAAGATTTTAAGACAAGTACATTTCTAAAATTGATTTTAATATTTGAATTCTGAACCATATATTCTCAGAAATCGGCATGGATGAACATAAAACATATTTTCGTATAGCAGTTATATTAAATATTATCCCTGACCTCTTAAAAGTCTTCTACTGAACACAATATTCATTTGTTTTCTAGCCTATCATGTGATTTAAACAAAAGTCTCTCTGCCTAATAAACAAACAGCAGGAAACTCTTTTGATAGTACATTCAAATGAGCAAATAAAATGCCATGGTTTACCATGGTTA
>NW_015777665.1:0-966 GCF_001515625.1 Sinocyclocheilus rhinocerous | reverse complement strand
TGGGGTTTCCCCGCACAGGTTCGAATCCTGTTCGTGACGATATTTATTTTTTGCAAAACTACGATTATTACTTAAACAATTTAATCCACACCAAAGGGTCGAACAAACTGTTGTGTGAATATGTTTATTCTCTTTTTTATTCTTACAAGAAAATGCACATAATCGGCTGTAGAAACATGTTTGATTTCATTTCTTTCCCTGTTTAATATGTTAATATGACTGAGTTGTGTTTCAATTTAGGGGGAAGTTTCGCGTGCGAAATTCCGCAAATATGAATCGCCGTATAGAGGCCTGGCACCATCAGTCATCTAAACACAAGGCAGTCTGAGGTGGCTGGCAGTGTGGGTTTGAGCAAATTTGAACGGAATTTCTTTCTCTTGTTTTAGAATGGCAAACTCGTCGTCAAACGAAAATGTGTGTCTGATTAAAGATCTTAAACCTGGATTGAAAAACATTAACTTGGTTTTCATCGTCCTGGAAACTGGTAAGTCAAACTTGCTGTTTTTGTTTGTTGTTTTATTTAACGTTACAACCAAACGCGGCCTACACGATTGCTTGCTATCCTCATTTTTAATAACGCCAGTCGCCTGTTCAAGTAATCTGAGTGAGAACAATATCATATAAACCTTCGGTTTCATAACCGAAACAAAAAAGAGAAAGTAGTAGTTTTCAAGTAGCGAATCCGTGAACAAAGCATTCTTATGAGTTTGATCTTTTCTGTGAATCGGTTGAACGGGTTCACAAACCCGTCCCGTTCGAAACAAATAGTTCACGAATCGAACTGAATCGACTCGTGCGGTTCTCGAGTCACCATCCGAAATGGCTCACTTTATTTCGTGCAATACTTGTTGATATATCGCCATGTGAATTAGTGAATGTGTGAACGAGTGAGCAATTGTGGAGACAGCTATAGCGTTGTTGTATATGTAAATTACTTTTAATAGGCCGGTTATGAGTGGTTTTTAT
>NW_015777664.1:0-966 GCF_001515625.1 Sinocyclocheilus rhinocerous | reverse complement strand
TATATATATTTTTTTTTTTTTTTTTATTTATTTATATCAGTTAACATTTATTTAAAGTAACAAAAAAATTTTTTTTATGGTTTTGGTTTCAGTTAACTATAATAACCCTATTTGCCATTTAGTAATGTAATTTTAAATTTGTAAATTGATACTTTATTCTGTTTTTAGGGTTAGGCTCCATATTTTTGCACAGGAAACCACATTGCAGCTACTCTAGTTTCCCACAGCACTCTGCAATCCATGTGGAAGCAAACTTATTTCCTTTTTGAGTCCGAGCTCATAAATATGTCCACTTTGCATTGTAATAACTCCCATTCTCAGCATCCCTTTGGAGTGACTTCTCAGCTTTCCTTTCCTGCATCATGGGTTTGCTGAAGTCAAAGAGATCATCTTTCCAGTGGCGTAATCCCTGTAGCCCTACTCCCTGGCCTCTCTCAGATGTCTTCATAAATTAGCGCCATTTGGTGTGCATGTTGAAACCCACATCCCTCCGTCTCACCCCCCCTCACAGTCCATGAGGACATCCTTTAGCCATCTGCAACAGACTGTCCATTGTCATCCTCTTTCTCTCTGGGGCTCATCTTCCCAATCACGTGTTCCTTGTCTCACCCGGTGTCCCCCACGTAACATCCTACCTCTTTCAGGAGAGGCAATCTGATGAGGGGATGAGCCTGTCAATCACTCTCCTCACGTCTCCATGGCGATTACATTAGCTCCCACCAGCAGCTGAGGCTGGTGCGATGTCACTTCCCCAGATGGACCCTTGTTTCCCTTGAGCAGGGATTTTTCACACAGGAACAGACCCCTTTGTTGGGGCCAGCTGTATTTTTCCACTGACCATTTCTTTTTGTGTGCATGTATGCATATATGAATATGAATATTTACATTATCTGTAGCTAG
Source organism: Sinocyclocheilus rhinocerous (assembly GCF_001515625.1). Taxonomy (NCBI): domain Eukaryota; kingdom Metazoa; phylum Chordata; class Actinopteri; order Cypriniformes; family Cyprinidae; genus Sinocyclocheilus; species Sinocyclocheilus rhinocerous. The sequence goes on along the minus strand of NW_015777664.1, from coordinate 66 downwards.
TTATGGTTTATGGCTTTGAAGAAAAATTGAGTAGAAAAATATGTAGGTATCTTTTTTTCTTTTTTG
>NW_015777663.1:0-966 GCF_001515625.1 Sinocyclocheilus rhinocerous | reverse complement strand
CTGGCCTTCTGTCCTGCCAGTAAAGGCTTGAAAGATGGCCCACCTTTGATGCCATGTACTCACTATCTGCCTGACCATAGAGGCAGTTACCAAAATATATTGCTGAGGGGAAAAGAACAAATCACTGGTGACTAACAGATATATTGCAGATTCGGAGGCATAGTTTATTCCCTCCCATCCCAAAGGAATTTATTTGATAGTATAGACTGTTGTGTGAGTTAAAAGCCCACTAGTGTTCTTGTATATGATGCTACTGTGGCGGTGCAAGCGATACACCTGCTCCAAACCAATACACGTGAATTTGACGTCTAAACCAGTTTTGGATCTTTTATGTTATTTTCCTCATATTTGATATCATATTTCCCCACGGAAACATTGCATTGTAGTAAACGCATCAAAAGCAGCCCTAACGGAATGCCTGATAGCTTAAAGCCTATCTGCAGATGTTCTTGGCAAGCCTAAAAACATATTTTGAGGACTACCAATGGTAACTGAGTTCAAATCAGCCACCATGGAGAACATCCCAGCTTAACCGACTGATATGAATGGCGAGTGAGTTTTCGAGGAGGCAGTGCGTGGCTCTGTCTGTGCCCTTACCTCCAAAGCTTTCTGTAATCTCTCACACATATTGCTTCATCCATCTTTGTTATCTCTTCATAAGAGCACCGGCTCTGTATACAAGACGGATATTTTACCCCAAAGAAATTGTTTCCTCCTTTTACATTTCAAAAAGTGTTGTCCATTGAACATTTCACTTTACTGACAGATTTCTCCACATATGTAAATTTGGCATTTTACTTTGCTTTTTGTCCAGGGTGGAGGTCAAAACAACTTTGTGTGTCTATATCTTTTTCTTTCTTTCTTTCTTTACTCACATTGTAATATACATGTAAACTATTTAAATTAATTAACTATTGATATTGTAACGGGACCGACGAGACGTGAGGCATGAGGATCCATGTGCAA
>NW_015777662.1:0-966 GCF_001515625.1 Sinocyclocheilus rhinocerous | reverse complement strand
GTGGACCTCTGACCAGAGCCTCGGGTTAAATCTGAGACAAGCTGAGATAATTAATAGTAGGAGAGTTATTGTGACAACTCCCTGTGCTGTTGTCCAGACATGTTATTAAAAAATACATTGTAGTTAACGCATATGACTGTTTCAAATGCACCATGCCGACTCATCTCCTACGGCTGATTTTTTCAAATGAATCAGGAGCATTTGTGCAGATGGTTTATTTAAGACCGTAAAGCATTGCTGTGACAAACCACGGCTTAACCACAATGTGGTGCAGGGCTTGTATCCTCAGACAGCTCTATTAAGGACAGAAAATGCAGCATCCGTGTTTGTTTTTATGCACCTCACTGGATCGCAGGAATAATTAGTGGATTTTAAGTCCCAGAGTTCCTGCGGTCAGAGTAAAAGTCAGCATGAAATGGAAATTGCAATCGTCTTTTTGGCCCTACTGGCACGTATATTTGAGTGTAATGGCTTCTCGAACTAGAAAAAAAGGTAGGGCGGGACTTGATTTTGTGCATCGGAATTTGAGTGGATTATTGAATTGTTGTCATTTGCAAACAATTCTTTTAATTTTTAATTCCCAGTACATTTCTAAACATTCTTAAATACATTTACTTGAGATGCAAAATGATTTTAAGACTTGTTTTCTAAAATTATGTCAAACTTTTGTGAGTTTATGTTGAAAACCAGATAAAATGTTTACCAAATGAAACAAATGAAAATTTACCAAACAACGTTGGGAAAACAACATTATTCTCCCTACCTCATTGGCAGATATTTGTTCTTGTTTTAAGCATAAAGTCTCTTAATTTTGATAAGTTTGTCAGAAAACAGGGCTTTATAAACAAGACTTTGTTATTTTGTTTATAAAGTATTTGTATCTTAATGTAAGAAAGTTTAAATATTTAACTGAAAAAAAAAGACTAAGACAATTTTTTTGCAGAGTACTCTATTCTTCTTATTCTT
>NW_015777661.1:0-966 GCF_001515625.1 Sinocyclocheilus rhinocerous | reverse complement strand
TATATACATATATATATATGAGCTTTTACCTGTAATGGACAAGACTCCCAAATGTAAACAGATGGACTTGTCTCACCCGCACATATATACCATTGTGTAACATATTGGAGCACATGTACAGATGCATAAGCATTTCAGCAGTGTGTACAGTAATGTATATAATTTGTGTCCTGTTTTTTAATGGTATTGGTTGTAGGTTGGAGATACTGTACTCAGTACCAGAAGAAAGTTCTTGTTTGGTGAGATCTCTGTAAATCTGTAAGTTTTCATGCATTTTCTTGGTACATGCCTTCAAATCTATGTCTCTCAATCTCTGCAGTTTCACAATCAGGTAAATTTTAGAGACAAAACTGTGTTTCAAGCTGGGTGAGTCAGTTGCAGGTAACATCCGTTTAATTTTTGAAGCCGTCTCCATGGATTCTCTTGTAATGTCTGGATGTGACAGATTAAAGAGATGTGCACATCTGTCATTATGTGCTGCAGGGGATGCACATGCTATTGTTCCACCTCCTGTGAATGTGGTCATGCCATGGAGAGTTATTAGTACACCAGCAGTCATTCAAAAGAGGATATTAAGTAAAAGCTTGTGAATTGAAGCAAAAATGCAACTTCCTACTTTAGTTCCTATTTTAATCTTGTATGCATATGCACAGAATCAAGACAAGCTGATGAAGATCATAGAGATCCCTGTTTGTTATTACATAAAATACTAATATGCACACAATTGTCTGTCATTGTTGTGTGTCATGGATGGAATTAAGGGACTCATTCAAACGTGTTAATTGGCAAGTATCAGGTATTCTTATGTAAATTGTGGTTAGCATAAGTGCATTTATATATGTTTACAGAGACAGTAAAATGTATGTATTAAATGTTTATGTATTGACAGCATTTAAAATGTAAATGATGTTAAACTATAACAAAAATGTACCTCTTTATGCACAGGTAACCATGCCCATATGCCAT
>NW_015777660.1:0-966 GCF_001515625.1 Sinocyclocheilus rhinocerous | reverse complement strand
CCGCATGCATTCTGTTAAAACTAATTAGCACCTGTAAACCTTCCCAATCTTTACTCCCAAATTACATTTAAGAGCTGATCTCTGAATGGAGTGCCATCAATTATTCTTATTCAGAACTAAATGAATTATTCAGAATTCAAATATTCCATCACAACAGCATCTCATCCCATCATATGGGTGGCATGAGGGCTTTACAGGAGCAGGTGCAAAAAATAACATCACTTGACTTATGCAGGCAGCAGAGTTCATGCGCAGACGACCATCTCTGTAAGCCGCGATGATGAAGTAGAAATTCGTCACAGGGCTGCCCAAGTGGGCATGTGCCATGAAGAGACCCTGTGAGCAGGCAACGGTACATGCATATGTATGTGTGCGGCCCGTACAGCAATGATGCATTCACACAAAACAAGCCAATCCGCTGAGATGCGGCGAGGGAAACTGCACTTGGCTTTGGAAGTCAGGAGAAGCAGAGGACTTCATGCTCGGATGATTATTATGTGGGTTGATAACTGTGAAACACTATAAGAACATGTGCAATATACGCAGTGTAGTTTATTCCGCAAACACTGTAAGATGCAATAGATGATGGTGTGTCAGACTATATCAATATTATTATGGCTACATTTACAAACCCACGCACAGATATTTTGACAGTCTGTTTGTGTTTAAATTCACTTGTGGCTCAAATCTGTGCATTTTCCCCCCCTACATTGTCTATACTGATTTTGAAGGAAAATCTATAATATTCAGTAAAATCTATAGATGGTGCTCGGATCTAATCAAATATTATCAAATATTTAGTGTATGAAGCATTTATTTACAATTTATTTAATCTGAAATAAAAAATAACAATTAATAAATGTAATTAATAAAACGAATATACACACAATATTTTTTTTTTAATAAATATTAAAATTTAGCAATTAATTACATTATTTTTTTTTCGGGGGGGGGGGGGAATGTCAT
>NW_015777659.1:0-966 GCF_001515625.1 Sinocyclocheilus rhinocerous | reverse complement strand
CGCTTGAAGAACCTTTTGAAGCACCTTTATTTTTAAGAGTGCACATCACTGTCTTTACTGGGTGTTTTTAAGGGGAATATTTGCATTTATTCACATGCGACTGGATTAGCTACTCATGTGCTGGACTCTCATGATTTGGCTAATGCAGGACACTACTGAATGATGCGCGTCAGAGGGGATTTAGAAGTGGGTATACGCAATGCCGGTTGATAAAGAAGCACTATAATACACCACTGACTTTCAGTGAGAAATGCAACAAAATGCAATGTCGACACTGCAAGCAAGCGAAGCAAGGTGACAAAACTAGAATGTTTCCATTATAATCAGCGAACTGTTTACATTGAATGTAAGCGAAGTGCCCCAACAAAGCAGTGTACTCTGCAAGTGTGCAAAGCGACAAAACTAGAGGTCATGCATTATAAAGAATAAAGCTGTGTACAGTGCAAGTGAGTGATGCAACAAATCTAGAATGCATGCATTATAATCAATGAAACCTACATTGCAAGTGAGAAATGTGACTAATCTTATGTTGATAAGCATCTTTCGACACTGCAACTGAAGCAAGGTGACAAAACTAGAAAATTTCCAATAAAATGAAGTTGCCTTTACTGCAAACAATAGAACAAAACTAAAATGTTAGTGAGTGAAGTCACATGGAAAAACTTACAATGTTTCTGTCAAGATAAAGCTGTCTACACCGCAAGCGTGCAATGCAACAAAACTATAATGCTTCCATTATATCAAAGAAGCCATCTACACAGCAAACACATGTTGCAGCAAAACTAGAATGCTAAACATTATCAACAAATCCATCTACATATAAAACAACTGAAAGGGCGCAACTAAACTAGAAAGCTCTTGTGATAATCAGTACACTTCAAATGTGTGATGTTTTATAGTCAACAAAACTGCAAGCAAGCAACGCGACACAACTAGAAGTTCCCCTAGAAATTAGAATCAACAAAG
>NW_015777658.1:0-966 GCF_001515625.1 Sinocyclocheilus rhinocerous | reverse complement strand
ACACCATAAACACCTCTGTTATCCGCTGTAGCTCTGCTTGAAGCTTCAATGAAGGATCCTGTGTTGAAATTCCCAAACAAACGACGAATCTACTGAAGTAAACACGCCGCTAGTTCAGGAAACGTTCCTCGGTTAGCAGCTGTTAGCGATTAGCTTCACCGCGGCGCGAAGAATAAAGGCAGGGAATGCGATAAATGATTTCTTAAAGCAAACATCTTCTCTTTGATTTCTGATTGAGTACATTTCAAACATTTGATCGTCTTTAACTTACCTCTTCCGCGCTCTGATCGTCGTCCATGTTTCGTTGTTGTCGCGCGAATGCGAAGCCTCGACGGTTGTCATGGAAATGACGCACACGTCACGACGCAGAGACGACGTATTATATTGCACGCGTGTGAAATAATTAATTACAGACGGCTGAAAAGATGCCTTGTGAATCCAATGTGATTGTGTTTTTTTTATTCCAATTTCCAAATAATAATGGCTTGATTTAAATTCTTACGCTTCTAGCCTTACATACCTTCATCCTCAAGATGTTATTATTTATTATGAAAATCCAAAGCTGTTATCTGCTGAATATGTTGTTAATGTGCTTATATTGAATGCAAAATTGCTTAAATCTCCAGTCTTTCCTTTTTCTTGCTGAATTTGACCCTCTTGTTTCATCTCATTACAAATAACAAAACAGTGCCACATATTTTTTGTGCATTATGAAAACTATTCTAAAAAATATGTTGTAATCTTATTTTTGTGCTTTTGTGATTTTTTTTTCCTGTGTGGATAATACCATAACTTGATGTGCGCAAATCCATAATATTAGTTTTCTGCAATAAAAAAAATAAAATAAATAACATTATACCAAAACTTTACTTACAGACTTTTCACTAACTCTCCACATTTTTAGATGCATAATTTTGATGGTGGTTTTTATTTGTTATTTTGTATGATATAAAGCTAATTTCATGC
>NW_015777657.1:0-966 GCF_001515625.1 Sinocyclocheilus rhinocerous | reverse complement strand
GTGGGGCCGATCATGGGAATGCCAAAAACGTACGGAAGCTCGTCTCCGTGCGCCGAATCGGCCCAGGCGGGCTTCATGTCGCTCTGGCAGTGGTGATAAAAGGCGTAAAAGTAGGTGGGCGATCCGTACTGCGCATGCAGGTCCGCTGTTGCAACGGCCGGCGCCACCCACTGGTGATCTGTGAAAAGCGCGACCAGCGTTTTTCGTCGCATTTCCGGGTTTTCCCTATCGGCCCAGTCTGTGTACATAAACTTTATGGTTTCCCGCAGGGTGTCCTTTCCTTCCGGATAGCCGTACAAATGGTCGACAAATTCTGATATGGAGAAATCGAAGTCATTGCTTGTTACTCTATCCTCGCTGTCTAAGATCCCGTCTACGAACTTGTAGCCTTCGCCCTGGTTTACTCCTAGCATTATTTCGTAGTTGAGGAACTCTCCCTGCTCCATGAGGATCTGCGGGTCATCCGGAATGACGTCTCCGTCGATCACGGGTCCGAAGGCGATGTGGTATTTGGCGGGGGTGATGTTCTGCTCGATCAGCTCCTTGTAGTTTTTGTTTTGGAGGCACTTGATCAGCTCGACTGTGTCGTCTTCGTTGCAGCCCACCTTCTCGGCCAGCATGCGTGTGTATTTGGCCGGCTGGTAGTTGACGGCCCAGCTGGAGAGAGCCGTCCCACTCTGGATGATCGCTTTCTGAAACAGATCTGGGACACAAACGCTCGCTGTCAGAGCAATACAGCATTTAAACATTTACATATCATGATTATTCAATAGGACTGGGGAAAATCTATACTAATAAAAATTGCAATTGCGATTTAAAATAAATCCAGGTTTGCAATGTTATTCTGTTTCTATGTCAATTAGAATATCAAACATTTGGTTATTATATATCAATATGGCTACACAATAATAATAATAATAATAATAATTATAATTATAATAATAATAATAATACAACCTAAAACGT
>NW_015777656.1:0-966 GCF_001515625.1 Sinocyclocheilus rhinocerous | reverse complement strand
TGTCAAGAAGACAAGTGAGGTCCCACCACGACACCACTGGGACGATGCCACTTAAACATTTTAGAATTTGAACTGACAGTGTCAGTTAAACGATCGCAAATGAGACAAAAATTTCTGCCTACTCTCTGGCAGCAAATTTGTACATAATAATATTAATCCAACAATACTTCCAATTGATGTTCTGCATCAGAGTTTTCAGCTTTTACGTTTTAGTAATATCCATAACATTGATTTAATGCAAATATTTTCATATTATTATTATATATTTTTTTTCATGCAGTTTATAGTTTATTGGTTTATGTTTGTGGTCTTTAATAAGGGGTAGCCATCATTAAAAAAAACAAAAAAACATTTGATATACATGAATATGGTAACATGTGAATGTTATTGTAAGTCAGCAATCCTTAATTTTATAGCAATATGTATCAGAGGTCCCTCGCTGAAAAAATGGTATTAAAAATGGTAAAATATAAACTATCTTGTTTTATTCAAGTCAAAAATATCAATATTGCTGAATCAACCTAAATACATTACCATGCTGCTTTACATGATTTAATCTGGTAGTAATATCTCTTTAAAGTAACAATTGAAGTTTACCACTTTTTGCAGTGCTGATCCATCCTTATATGTTTTGACTCATGTCAGTATAAAGCCCTTGATAGCACGCAGAGCTGCACTTCTAAATGGATGGTCATGAATGTGGCACAATGCTCAGTATGTACATCTAACCGGTGGTCCGTGATTTCACACCTTGATTATAACACATGCACTCATGCGCCAACGTGCTCAGAGGTCATTACGGCGTGGCTGAGCAGTTTGTAGGCATGTAATTAATACTGTAGTGTTAACATTTCAGCGGTGCTGGCCATGGTGGTGAGTGAGTTAATCACCAGGGGAGCCAGTGCTATGAAATGACTCTCAGCTTTTTACGAATGGCTCCCCATCTCTCCTCTTAATCTGTATTTT
>NW_015777655.1:0-964 GCF_001515625.1 Sinocyclocheilus rhinocerous | reverse complement strand
TTTCACCTTTCATTTTGGTTATTTGTTCTTTTGAAACTTCCCTTAAGGCAGGTTTTGAAGAATGACCCTCATTTACCTATTCATCCTCTTCACTTTCGTTGTCTTCAGCCCTTTTGGTGTCACTTTTTAAAACCTTTCTCTCGGTGACCTTGGTCTCTCTGTCCCAACCTCCGGTGGCTTTGCAGAGATATCACAAAATCAATGGCAAATGCAAACTTTCAGACTGCTGATAGGGGCATATTTACTCACAGCTCCCGTGGCTCGTGTGCGTATGCAAGTGGACAATTACTTTAAAAGTGCTTGCTAGCAGGATCGCCTTCCAATGTTGAATCTCTAATCCCAACAAGGGCGAAGGGGGCTTTTAGAGGCCACCTTCTTCAGATATTGCACTCAATTTGGCTTTCAAAGGCAAACTTATAACTATTAAAATGTATTCATAGATGTTTACACTTTCATTTTGCTTATTATAGGGTATAATTCTTAGCTTTCCCACCAAAATGTATATGCGGTCATTATTTATTCACCCTTATGTCATTTCAAACCCGTATGGCTTTTTCTTTCTTGGAACACAATATAAAATATTTAGATTTTTTTTTTGTGGGTGTGTGTATGTGTGTTTTATTTTGGTTTTATTTTTATTTTTCTTAGTTTTCCCACCCAAATTAAATTTCTGTTATTATTTATTCACCATTGTGTTTTTGCAAACCTGTATGACTTTTTCTTCCCTGGACCACAACATGAAATATTTTGAATTAGTTTTTTTTTGTTTTTTTGCTTTGTGTGTGTGTGTGTGTGTTGTTTTGGTTATTATAAGGTATAAATGTTCTTTTTCTTAGTTTTCCTGCCTAAATTAAGTCTTTCCAAACCTGTATGACTTTTTCTTACCTGGACCACAACAAATGCCACAAAAAATATTTTGGTTAGATTTATATATATATATATATATATATATAATATATAATTT
>NW_015777654.1:0-966 GCF_001515625.1 Sinocyclocheilus rhinocerous | reverse complement strand
TATATATGTGAAAATAGGTATGTTCTCAATATATATGGTCTATTCTCAATATATAAATTGGTATTGGTACTAAATATATCAATTTATAATATTACGCATGGCAACAGTTGCTAAGGCAGGTAGGCAGGTAAGGTATAATTGGCAAGCAGTGTTTTAAGTCAGGGCTTAGGGAGGATAAATTTCTATTTTATTCTGTCAAAGTCTTTCCTCTTCTCCTGTCTATCATGTCTGGCTTTTGATGCAGTTGTCTCTCCTAACAGCAGCGGATCTATGGCTTTTGCCCCAGGAAGATGAGGAAGAATTGATGGGTGTGATGTTAAAGCCCTGACACTTTTAGGCATTCAACAAGACATTAGTCAGGCAGTGAAGTCACCCCAGACTGCCATCATTACTTCTTCTTATAGAGCCCTTTTCTATGGAGTAGATAGAGAGACAGTGTAGATCTGCTGATCTAGAAACAGTGCTCTGTCTCAGCGGATCTTACAGTGCCACACATCATTGTCAGCTACTGCTACCAGACTACAAAAGTTTCTAAACATGGAACACCACAGCATTTAGTGCTGGGCATGATAAATGTCACCCTCTTTTGTCCTTATGCTCTTTCCTTTTGTCTCGCTTCTTCTCTTTCTGTGTATTTTATTCTGATAGTGAACGTTAGGACATCACACTAGAAGAATGTCATTTCATATATGGTGAATCAATAACATAATTCATATTCCTTGCATGGAGGCTTTATGATTCAATCTAAAATATTGTGCTAGCAAATCAAGCCATTATACACAGAGTCTTGATGGACAACCTATAAACCTATAAATCCAGTGAGTGACCACATGTATACTAATGGCAAGTAATGCAACTGTAATTCATTTTCTTTATTTCTTTCTTGCTTTCTTTTCATTTTTATACTGTATAAAAAGAAGTTGTAAAAATTATTGCACTGTAAAATATGATTTGTTGGTTTAACTT
>NW_015777653.1:0-966 GCF_001515625.1 Sinocyclocheilus rhinocerous | reverse complement strand
AGGACTAAAAATTAAGCCTTCAATCAGCCTTCCTTCAGTTAGTTGTTCTAAAGAAATTTTTACATGACTTGCCAAAGCTAAAGTTTAATTCTTGGCTGCATTATTGTGAAAAGCATAATGCGACCCTCAAAGTTCAAACTGTTTCGCATCTTTGCTTGCTCCTGTTTTCCACTGACCTTTGTAATGTAGCCAATTATTACCTAATAATTCACATAATGTATAATTAGTTTGCTGGTGCTCATGGGAAAATCAAAATAAGAAGAGAGATTGCTCCTTTGTGTACTTATTTACACCTTTATGATCCCATCTTTGACCATTCTTTTTTTCTGCAACATATCAAACCAATGATTAGGACTTGTCTTTTTCAAGTTAAAACACTTTATCTATTTTATTAGCAATTTCACTGTCTACCCTTCCAAATTTCGAGCTCATAAAATTTCAGGTGATGTCCAGGTGTCATCATTAGGGATCTATAAATTCCGAGATGTGGGAAACTTGGGCGGACTTGCAGAATCCAGGCATAAAAATAGAATTTACTGTATAGTGTGGAATGCCACTGAATTTGGAAAATTTTGGATTACAAAATCAAAAGTAGGGCTGTAAAATTTATAAAATTCAAAGTGCAGTATGGACTAACATCAGTAATTATTAAACAGGAATCTGAAATATAGAATCAGATGCATTTACTTTGTTTCGTTCTATACCATGTTAGACCATATACCGCATTATTCTTATGATTCAGCAAAGTTTTATCTATATTACATCATAATTTGTGCTGATAAAATAGCAGCAAAATGTAGCACCGCTTTATCAAATCAGCATGTATTTTCTCTGCTGTGATCTCTTTTCACTTACTAAGGCTTTTTCCCTCGGATTCGCAGGCACCCTAAAGCGTTCCTCCCAACTAGGTGAGGAGAAGGTAGCTTCACAGCAGATCACGGTACAGAAAGGCTCCAACTTCAACAC
>NW_015777652.1:0-966 GCF_001515625.1 Sinocyclocheilus rhinocerous | reverse complement strand
TCCCTTAAGTACTTAATTAGTGAAAGGATGGGTCTGACAGCACACACGACGAAGCTGAAGAGCTGAAGAGGTGTGGAAGAGATGCTCTTTGATCTGCTGCCCTCCTAACAGCAGGCATTAGAGTCATGGAAATGTGATCAGTTCTCTCCCACTCACTTCACACGCTCAGCAGCATTTAACCCATGCAGGTATAAATATCCCTGAGGAGCAGGACTGAAGGCACAGTGTGTGTGAGGAACATTACTATGGATTTACTGCCGCTGCTTGTGTTTCTTCTGCTCTGCGCCGTCCATCAGACCTGTGAGTGTTGGCCGTGTTTATCTTTTTATCAGATGTGTTGTAATACAAGATGATCTTAATTTAATAGAGCATGTGACTACAGTATAATCTGTTTTTGAATGTAATATATGTGAATGTAATCTGTCATGTGATTGATAAAATATGACGCTTTTGAAATGTAAACAGTTAAAATGTTAAAATGACATTTATGGCAATTTGATAAGATACTGTATGTATGGAATGGAAAGACTAGGTTTTTGGATATTTTTGTAGTACCTTTTTGATACAATATGGTATATGAATATGGTAATAATTCACCATCATGCTGTTTCATGTGGCATCTGATACCATGGTACTGACACAGTAATTTATGACAGATAAGGCACCATGTCTTATTTATTTTTATTTATTTATTTTATTTTGGAATCATGCTGTTATAGCTTTAATAATGTTTTGAATTAGTATTTATTTTTATATTTCCAAACTAAAGTTTTGTTGTGTTTTTGTCATTTGTGTGTTTTTTTTTATACTGTATGTCTGTATAGTTTGTATTCATTTTATTTCAGATTAAACTAAATAAAAATAATATTTTGGATAAGTTCTTATTTGTATATTTTCCATTTTCATTTGAATTTGACTTAAAGTTTTAGTAGTTTTCTTGTGTATTTTTGTCATTTTTATTCATTT
>NW_015777651.1:0-966 GCF_001515625.1 Sinocyclocheilus rhinocerous | reverse complement strand
GCTGTGTTTGAGCTGCTTGAAAAAACATGTAGCTGTTTGAAGAAACAGGCATGATGGGATAATCACTGCTGATCTATGTGTGACTTTTGGAGTGTTTGGATCACTTGATTATGGCTTCACAAACGTAAAGAAACAGTTCATCCAGAAATGAACCATCTGTCATGATTTTCTAACCCTCATGTCGCTCCAAATCCATAACTTTCTTTCTTCTGTGGTGCACAAAAGGAGATATTTTGAAGTCTTTTTATGCAGCTACAATGAATAGGACCTGTCCAATTTGTCAACATTCTTTCGAGTTGAATCATTTCAATGAATCAAAAGATTTGGTCACAGTGGTTTACAGCTTATTTAAGAGGAAGATTGCGAGTAAATACATGAATGTTTCAATGTTCCTAACACAAAACTATCATATGGTTTGAAATATAGTGCATGAGACTAATGGACTTTTTTAAATGAAATTTTTAAGGTGCATTTGCATCCTCTTTGAAGCTTGAAAGCTTCAGTCCACGTATATTGTAATTGAATGGAAAAGTGTGACCAGCACAGTCTATGGATTATTCCTTTTTGTGTTCTGCGGAAGAAAGAAAGCAATTCGGATTTGGAACAACATAAAGGTAATGACAGAATTTACATTTTTGGGTGAACTATTACTTTAACCCTGATTAAAGCTCATTAACATACTGTATAATGCTACTTCAAACATTGTTCTCAGATAAAGTTGGCAAACTTAATGTTGCAGGGAAACATCTGGAACTACCTTCAACATTTAACTACAGAATTTTCTTGGAAAAAAAAGTGAAATCCTGTACATTTGCATTCAAGCAGAGACAAAAAACCATAGTAGTTGGACAAGAAAAGCGCCATGTCTCCCATTCTTATTCTCCCATGTCTTTGAATATTTTAAAGGTAATCTCTCTTTCGGCTTGTCTGTCATGTGGGCCTGTTTGCAGGTGCTGAACCAAACCA
>NW_015777650.1:0-966 GCF_001515625.1 Sinocyclocheilus rhinocerous | reverse complement strand
ATTTCGGATGAACTATGCCTTTAAAAGTCACACAAAAGTAGTTCAAATGACTAATTCTGAAGTCATACGGTAGCTTTGTGCGAGGAGCAGATCAGAAGTGAACATTCGAACTTGATCCCTCAAAACTCTTTTCACAAAGTTGTGACGTCAAATGCCATTTGGTTCGTCAAACGGCTGTTCTAGCTTTTGCACATGGCGGTGTCCATTCGTTTTTCAATCATTTCTAATAAAAGAAATAATTTACAGAAGTCTCCTGTGTGAGTGACTGTGAGCCACCCACCCGCCGACTGACACCCCTGTCTCAGCAGACCCTCAGATCTCCTCAGATCATAAAAAGGTGCCAGCGAGAGCGGGAAAGTGCACAGCAGGTCTCACATCTTCAATTAATCAATGTCAGCACTCAGGCGAAAACAGCCGATGCCTCTCTTTCCCTCGTTCTCCATATGTGGCTTCACTCATGTTTGCTCTCATTCAATCTTTTCTCTGTGACAGGCTGCATTTCTCTCCAATAATCTGTGAATATTTCATAAAGCGTGACGACGGTGGCCCGTGGAGGGCAGAGGAGGGCGGCCCGGTCCCACTGAGCTCGCAGGTGCTGCCTGACGCCTGATTGCCTCTGATCTGGTCGCCGTCGCATCTCGGTCTCAAATCTCGGTCCGTTCCCCACCGTGTCCTTAGCTTCATCACATCACACAGCAGTGCGCGCGTGTTTGCGTGTCTTATTATTCACTCTGCATACTGCCGATGGAAGTGGCTAATGAAAAATAAAATAAACCCTGGTCTGAGAGGAGATGTGGTGAGGTCGGGGCTGGCGAACGCTGCGAAGGGTGGGAAGATCTTTGTTTTGGCACTGATGTGAAGTCGCTCACTGATGCAAAGCAATTTTCTCCCTCAAATTGCATTTTCTGCAGCGTAGGGCGTTTGTGATATTTGCGTGTATGTATTGCATTATACATTTTAGCTTCC
>NW_015777649.1:0-965 GCF_001515625.1 Sinocyclocheilus rhinocerous | reverse complement strand
TTCACAGTATATCTTTCTTTCTTTCTTTCTTTCTTTTCTTTTCTTTATTTTAAAGCACTTTCAACACAACTCAAGGTTGACCCAAAGTCCTGTACAATACAACTAAAATCAGAGGAATTTGAAAACACAATATAAGAGAGCACAAGATAACACAATACAATTATTATAACTATAAAAGCTAGATATCTGTCTTTAAAAGTTTGCTATCGTTAAAAATGAATTTTCATATGGAGAAAATGAATGCCATTTTTACTTCCATAACCTGGCTATTGCACTCAATAACTGACCTCGGAATGTAGCAACTGACCAATCAGAGTCAAGTATTTCAGAGTGCCAAGTAATAACATTGATTAACAACCTCTTAGTTCACAGTAAGTTTGTCTTTAAAGGTTTATAAGTTATCGTTAAAAATCAGTTCCCCTATGGAGAAGATGACTTCTGGAAACTGACTGTTACACTCTAAATGATGTCTTTTTTTAATTTTTACAAATTTTATAATCAGGAATTAACAGGTTTAACAAGTCAACAATTATGCAGATATAATTATGCCACATTCTCTTTTATTTCCAATAACTGTTTTTGTAATCGTATTCAATAAATAGTGGCGTGTGCTGTCAAACATCAATTTCATTTTGTGCCCATATTTAGGATTAGAAATCTGAGGGTTAAAACAACCCTTAAGTATAAATAATAAACTTTCACACATAACTTGTCCAACTTTGTTTGTGGTACAGACATGAATGACACCTCAAATCATGCAGCCTGTAGAAGTGAGTGTGTTCTTACTGTTCTAAGTGATCGTAATAATGATTTATGGATGATAAAATGATGATGGATGATAAAATGTGCAAAAAATTGTATAAACTCACATTGAAGGATCAATAGAGGCCAGAATATTATAGAGACTTTTTGAGGTGGAATGTTTTGACCTTTGACATGGGTCAAAAAAAAAAACATTCAGGACA
>NW_015777648.1:0-965 GCF_001515625.1 Sinocyclocheilus rhinocerous | reverse complement strand
TTTGATCACAGAAATAAATTACATTTGAACATATATTCACATAGAGAACAGCTATTTTACATTTTAATAATATTTCATAATATTACTGTTTTTACTGTATTTTGTATCGTCTTGCTCTCACCTCTGGGTCCAGTGCAGGTGGAGTGCCGTGCTTCTTCTGGAAGTTGCTCTGAATGCTGAATGATTTCCTGAGATCTTCCACCGATACGGGGAGTGGGCGTTTGGGCACGACTGGACTGAACCGGTTCAGAGATGCTGGGGTTTGGGAACTCAGCAGAACCGTCCTGACAGCCTCGATCTGGATCCAGAACACTAGATGCTTCAGGGTTGCAGAACATCAGCGTGTCATCCCGGAGAGCACTTCCTACAACACAGTGATCATCAAGATCCTCACAGCCATTCTGCAGCAGATGCTTCACCTTACTGATCATAATAAAGTACAGAAGCCACAGAATGTGGAGCTGACTGCGCTGAACTTGCTATTCTGTATTCACTGTATCACTAAAGGAATGCAAAACTGTCTTTGGGATTACAGAAGCGGCTCACTGCCAGTTCAAAGAGAATAACTCATGTGACAATGAAAATATTCATTATAGACGCATATTCTCATCACTGCACAACCAAACTGATCCCTTCTTCCGATAAATGTTTTCATTTTTAGATTTTTAGGGGCCTCTGGTGGTTTAGGGCTTTTAACGTGAATACATCTTGTGCAATCTTCCAAGTTTGGTTTTGCAGTGAAGATGAATGACCTACTTTGATTGTAACTTCTACTTTTTTTTCAGCAGCGCTGGTTCCAGAAGTATTTTCCACTCATTCTTCCCATAGGGATTTTAAAAAGCCTTTGTTAATAAGTTATAAGCCATGAACCAAACCAACTTGCTACAAAGAGGACCACAACATTGCAAACTTTGATTTGAAGCAAACGATATTTGAAAATCGGACAAAAAGACAAGACTGTGTAC
>NW_015777647.1:0-966 GCF_001515625.1 Sinocyclocheilus rhinocerous | reverse complement strand
AACGTGCTAACAGCTGCCACTGATCAACACAACATGATGCAATATGATCCTAATATGGTGCATAAATCGCATGCATACCGAGCTGTGGTCACCATTGACATGGGTTTATTCCGCCAGCGTTGATCTAGACACACGAAAATCGTGCTGTCTGGATCATAGCTTCAGAAAAAAAAAATCGAAATCAAACGCTATATGAGACTGACCAGTACTCGATTATAAAGTAGCTATAAATCCGACACGATTCTTGTCACTATCCGCCTCGTTAATGATTCTCGTCAATCTGCCTTAAACTGCATTGCTCGCTGGTCACACTAGTGGACAACCCTGTGATGGGATAATAAAACAGCGCCTAATAAAACAAGACTGTCGGAACGCAAGGGTGACATGCACCAGACTGATATTATTCGACTTATTGCGCTCGTTTACAGATCCGTCGATATATAACTCTACAGCCGATGTCACTGCTCGACAGCTTGCGATCACTTCGGTAAAATCTGTTTGTGTAGGACTTGTTTTGCTAAGTTATCTAGCCCTAGAGCTAACCAGTTACTGTCTAAATGCAGTCACATACTTTCCATCTGATCGATCATTTCCGTTAGACGATTTGTTTTGACGGTTATATAACGCAGACTGGATCTGTTCAACTGCATGTTTAGAGTATGGAGAGGAAAGGCTTGACAGACCTTTAAAGTCGGGTATTCTTGCACCTTTAGGGCCATAGAGAGTTGAGCGGCTGTCTCCTGCACCGCCATCTTGCTTTGGGGAAACTGTGGAGCGTTTGTTTGTCTTCTTCTCGGCTTCGGTCTTCATGCGGCAGTGAGCCTGGTCTGCTCACCACTGTCTCCTAGTGTGACGGTGCGGTTCTCAAGCTTCACAGAGCCAGCCAGACGGTCTGTTTTTGCTTGAATATTGAAAATATACATTACCAGTCAAAAGGTTTTGAACAGTAAGATTTCATGTTTTTTT
>NW_015777646.1:0-965 GCF_001515625.1 Sinocyclocheilus rhinocerous | reverse complement strand
AGCTTTGAACCAGAGAATGCTAAGTGAAAACAAAGACCCAGAGGGCATCTAGAGCAGTGAATGTGAGGGCACTACCTGTCTGCCTGGCATTGCACTGCTTGCCTATCTAACTCTGAAGATAGTTTATTTTTAGTATATATTTTGATTTTCAATTATAATTATAATATACTTATTATAATTTAAATAATAATTTATTTTAATAATAATAATAATAATAATATTAATTAACATGATCACTTTTCAAATCTCCAAGACACATTTTATTTATTTCGTAATTTTTTTCTTTGTGTGGCAGTCTTTTTGTAGAATGAGCGATGAGTTCTGTGATGGAAAATGCGTCTGACAAAGCTGACCCTCTCAAATCTTGCTGAGAACATGGAATTGAGCATAATAGCTTTGCCCTTTAAACTTCTCAGAAACGATATGACTGCCTAAATGCAAGTTCCTGCATTGTTCATCCAGTATGTGCTAAAGTCTTTGTCTTTTCTGACATTCTTTCTCCATCTTTAAATGGATTGTTTTGTCTGACTGTGTTTTTCAGTTCTTGACAGCAGAGAAAAGTGCCATTTTCTTAAAATGTGAAACTATGCTGTTTCCTTGAAATCTGAAAGTTTTAGTGTGTGACTGAAGCTCAGGACATCTATAGAGCTCAAACGTTTAGAGGGTCAGGGCAATGAGCTTTATACATGAATAACCTGTCAATCAAAAGAATTGTTAAAACTACTATTTTGTAATTAAATTGTAATTTTTGTAAGAAATGCTAAAGTTTTTATTTTGACAGTTTATGTTTATGTACATCACTTATTTGAAGTATGTAATTGTAAGTGTGTAGATGGAAAGAAGATGAGAAATGTCTAGTTTATATTAATATATAAATATATTTAGCCAAGATTTACCATCATCACTGTTACATTTTTTTTCCCTTAAGGTGAAGACAGAAGACATACAAATAGATAGATAAAAAA
>NW_015777645.1:0-965 GCF_001515625.1 Sinocyclocheilus rhinocerous | reverse complement strand
ACTTTATTTTTGCTATGTTAATCAGGTTCATATTCTAGATGTTCTACTAAAACTAAAGTTCAAGTTTAAGGCATTAAAACATATCAGAGTCGAGAAAAGCAAGTCCTCAATCCGAGTCTCATGATGGTTTAATTAAGCTTTTGAGATGCAGAACTAAACACTTGAGCTCTGCCGTCTCATGAATCTCATCCAGCTCATCTCCTGTGTGTCTCCTGCGGACCCGACGGCGCTGGATAAACGAGCCGAGACGCTCATCACTAAGTAATTAAAGCACATCACTCAAGTGTTTGATCCTTCCACTAGCAGAGATAGAAACCACACAAGACTCACCGATAAACGTCCGCACACATCTTCTGTCATTATAAACCTCCCACAACTACAAGAGAAGACCAAAACCACATCAGCACACAGATATATCAGTAGCTGGACTTTTTATTTGTTAAAATGCATATGAACATATAAGAAAAGTATCTTTTAAATGCTGTAAATGGTCACCATTTATTTTAAGGTCTTCGTGTTTCATTTTAAGTTTCATTTAAACAGTCCTGACCAGCTCTTTTTTTTTTTATTAAAATATTCCATCAGGTCTCTCAATTAATAATTAACTCAAAAACATTTGTAAAACACTTTTCATAAAAATTCATAAAATAATATGTTGTCTTAAAAACTGCTTGCATAATAATAATAATTATAATTATTATTATTACTATTATTATGATTACACCAAAATTATACAATTAGAAAAATGTTTAAAACAGTCATAGCAAAACTATTATTATTATTATTATTAAATTGTTTGACTCTGACTATTTTAAATTCTTGTATTTTTGTATAATAATTATATTCATATTATATTAATATTAATCACATCAATATTATATTATTATAACAGACTGTTTTAAATATTGCACTTTTGCAAAATAACAATAATTAATTTGTTTTATTGTAACAGACTGATCACATTT
>NW_015777644.1:0-965 GCF_001515625.1 Sinocyclocheilus rhinocerous | reverse complement strand
TAATTAGGTTTCGCCCACTCACTTAGTCAAGTGAAATGATCCTGACCTAACTTATGATGAAGGGAAAGTGGAAAGTTATGTGTATCTTGCTGTTGGAAAACTAGACCTGCATTTACTGAAGGAAAGGCAGCAAAGGAATAGTGTTCGGTTTTGTTTATGCTTAAATGCTAAATGAGAGTCATGACACTCGACAACAAAAAATGAGGAAAAAGTACACTTTAATACATTTTGGTTATGGGTTTATAGGTTTGGCTTTGTGTTTGGTCGTCCCTTCATGCATTTCAATAAATTCAGTCTCGCTTTTAACCAACTTTCTTTTTTATTTCTTCTCGTCTCACCTCTTAGGTTGCGGATGAAGTCTTCCAGCATCATCTTACGATCGGGTTTGATGTTGGGACTGTACATGTCCGTGTTGAGGAGGATGATGGCAAATGCAAGGATGAAGATTGTGTCAGGATTGTGGAACTGCTGCACCACGTCTGGGTTACACATACAGTAACGCTGGCTGAGAAAAACAGGATACAAGAAACAGACAAACAACAGCTATGTTTATTTAACACATTTTCATAAATAGACCCTTCTGTTGCTTATCTTGCATAGTCATGAATCATTTGTAAATGTGATGCTACTTGTGTAAAAACAGCTTATTAAAAGTGTTGTTATTTATTTATTTAAAAATGTCCCTATTACCTGACAGATACTACTGAAATAGATGTCTGAAACAAAAAAATCATAAGGTCATGATGCTTTATTAAGATAATTGTCAATTAACTAATTAATTTGTACCTCATACATGTGTTACCTTTAGACTGTATCATATATTATCTATCAGAATATATTGGGTTTTTAAATTCCCCATTGCAAATAAGTGAAATGTAATTAAAACTGTCAAATATAAAGTCATCACAGTATATCTAGCTTAGCGTTAGTTCTGGAAGGTCACGTTAGTCAAGCTCGCATCAGCT
>NW_015777643.1:0-965 GCF_001515625.1 Sinocyclocheilus rhinocerous | reverse complement strand
ACTGTCAGAAAAACAACAGTGCAACCTTACACTAGGTGGCAAAGTTCATGAACACACAGGAAGTTCCATTTGCTACTTTGCTACACACAGATCTGATGGACTGAGTGTTAATAGAATGTGCATGTTCTAAAATGCTTGCACAAATGCTTACATACATATAAATACATATTTGCCACCTAATATCGTAAGACTGAGCTATGAAGGCAGATGTAAGTAAAAAAGGAGAAGATTATACAGTTAAAACATACAGACGACAGATTATATAGTGTGACATAAGAAGCATGCAGAAAATAGAAATGCAGGCCACTCTTAAACAAGAAGGAAAAATTCATATTTGAGAAACATATAGCACATGTTAAAAGGAGCAGGAATTCATCCAAAAATTAAAAATGTGGTATTCATTTACTCTCCCTCTAGTAGTTACAAACCTGTATGACTCGTAAAACACAAAAGGTGATATTATAAAGAATCTTCAAAATTTCTCCTTTTGTGATCCACAGAAGACAGACAGGTTCACACAGGTTCATAACAACATGAGGGTGAAAAAAATGTCCAAAATGTCCATTTTTGGGTGAAATATTTCTCAGGGAGTGAAACACCTGTGCTGTGTTGTCAGTGCAGACACTCACCTTTCAACCACCTCAATGTCAAAACAGAAGCGCTTATCAATCGAGTCAGTCTTCCTCCTGATACAGGACTTCAGTCTGAACTTCTCTGTGGGATTTGACGTGACACCGTTCTGTGAAAAGACAGAGACAGAAAGTGAGGACCTAATGCAAACAGCACCTCTGCTCCTACAGATCACTGAAACATGAACATCTTTGTACCTGTTTAGCTGTGGGTTTTGCCTCTGTGTTGCACATGCTGAATATGTTGCAGCCTTTTTCGTATGTACAATAATGGCGTGTCCATGTGCATCCCAAATGCCCTGCAACACACACATGAGATGTGCAAAAGTGATATAC
>NW_015777642.1:0-965 GCF_001515625.1 Sinocyclocheilus rhinocerous | reverse complement strand
CGCTATATAAATAAAGGTGACTTGACTTGACTTGACTTGACTCTTCAGGCTCCCTCCTGGCATTTCCTCATCTACCTGGATTTAGCAATCCTATGAGTGTTCCTTCTACATCCTCGGCAATACAGGCACCTACTCATCATTCGGCCCACACTCCGAATCAAGATGCAACTGCTCCATCTCTATCTAATTTCAATCTCTCCACCACAGTTCCAGCACAAGTTTTTGGTAGGCGTTTTATCGCCTGCCGCAGTTACCGTGTCCCCCCAACTAAGATCAAATATTATCCAAGGTAAAGACATTAACTTAGCTTCACTGCTGCTCCCTTCGCCCGCAGCTGATCGGCAAATGGTTGACTGTGGTGATGTGGCGGTTTTCCTCAAAACGTCAGATCCTAGACTGCAGCGGAATCTTTCATTTGCCGAATTCGTCATTGCTTTCAGTATTTACTGAGATATTTTATGTCAAGCTTTTCCTGATCGAAGGGAAGAATTGGAACTTTACTTGGCTATGATGGCAGATTTTAATCAACGGTATGGGGGCATGTTATTTTAGTATTATAAATCATTCTCAGCGAAGTCCGCTTCTTTTACTTCACCCTTTAACTATAGGATAAACTGGTCAATTACAGACACGGAATTGCTAGTCCGTCATTTTGGCGGTCAGAAAATCTTGGCTTGCGCTATCTGTAGCTCTCATGGTCACTCGGCACCTTTCTGCCCCAAAGCGCACAATAGCCGAGTTCTGGCTGCTGTCCATGGTGCTGAAAAAGTAAGCATGCCATTTGACATTAAAGGGTGTCCTATTTTGGAATTCAACGGCACTGCCCTATGTAATAACTAATCAATCTGTGTGTTCTTTTCCTCAATGCAAATTTGCTCATTTTTGTAGCTTTTGCAAGGATCCACACCCAAAATCGGTCTGGCCACGTCGATACAGGCCTGCTACTCAAGGGAAAGCCCCCACTC
>NW_015777641.1:0-965 GCF_001515625.1 Sinocyclocheilus rhinocerous | reverse complement strand
GGAACAACTCTGTCTCTCATTCTTTTTGTCTGTCCGACTCTTTTATGCTCTCTTGCAGTCCCATGTGAGCGACAGCATGGAAATATTCTTGGATCGAATCTGCCAATAAATGTATGCGGGGTCAGCATAGAAACATCAGGGTTGCCATGGTGTTATCTCAGAAATCCATACCAGCTGGAATGTTTACAAATATCGTATTTTAATAGACTAGTTGACATTTATTAAATCGCACTGACATAAGTGAATGTGATTTTTAACGACGCTTTTTTTAAAGGATAGATTACAAAAGCTTCATACTTTTTAAAATTCTTATTTTTAAAAATGCCAAACTAGACTTTTTAACTTCTCTATAATACATCTATAAAAAGTGTTAAAATCAGGGAAATTCTGTTTTGCACTTCTTTGTAACTTTCTATCTTAATTCATATTGTATTTTCAGTTCATTTGGTATGTGTACAGTTTTTTGCAACAAAGAATCATTGTCCCTAATACTGTGGTCAATACCATCAAGACGCACATTATTTACTGTCTTTTTGATTGAATGATAAATAGTGTTCAGTAGTGTTATAAGTGTTGAAACCGTACAGCTTGGCACTAGTGACAAGGTTATGGGTTTGATTCCCAGGAACTGCAAGAACTAATACAATTCCTAACTTGAATGCAATGTAAGTCACATAGGTTGAAAGTGCCTGCCAAATGTATGAAATGTAAATTGGACGTACACGTATGTTCTGAATTGTTTAAATTAGTGTCATGTACTATCTCACAACTGGGGTATTTTGTACATCAATATATTGTTTGTGAATTTAGTTTCATTAAAAAAAAATTTAAGTGTTTAATTAAAATGTTAATGATTATTTCCTACAGGAAACCATTTTAAATTTTCAAAACAAAGTCAAGTCAAGTCACCTTTATTTATATAGCGCTTTATAAATACTGATTGTGTCAAAGCAGCTTTACAGTGT
>NW_015777640.1:0-965 GCF_001515625.1 Sinocyclocheilus rhinocerous | reverse complement strand
CTGGAGCAGGCCAAGGTGAGAATAACACTTGATCTCCAAGGGCTCTGTGTAATGAATCACCTTTAATTAAACATGAGCGTCTTTATTTTGAAAACAGAAGAGCTGCGAGAGCTTTTACAACCAAAATCCTCATTAGAAAATCTTCTCTGGCCATACACTGAATGAGCCTCTTTACAAGCCATTGTAAAATAGCCAATATACACGCAACTGTAAACAGCCTACAGGCTAATCAACTACAGGCTTTTGTTTTGAAATTGTTCATTTCAACAATTCTGCCTCACAAAAACAAAACAATGCCACGGACATTTTCACTTCATCTGTTGCTATTGTTCCTGCAGGAGCTCCTGAAACAGTGTGAAACAGAGGCCAGACAGGTGAACACTCTTCTCAAGAGGGCCACAGAGATCCAGTTGGGCCCCAAAAATCACTCTCTCCTCCGGGATCAAGCACATGCTCTGAGTGAACAAGTGGACAAAGTTGAGACTGGACTCAAGCGAGAGTAATACCCTACTTTATTTCATAGATTTTACGCTAAGATTATTTAGACAAATGTATTAAACATAATCTGTGAATTCATTATGAATCCATAAGGCCGCTTTTTGATTACTACTGTATATCATTTTTCAGTGTGAAGACTTTGGAGGGGATGAAAGATCAGTGGGATACTTTCGGGAGTGAGTTTGAAGCATTTTCCACATGGATAACGGAGAGAGAAAGAGAAATGGATGCCTTGAAAACCTCCAGCACACCTTTGGACCAGCAGATCTGTACCGTAAAGGTGTGAAAATAAATATATCATTGATTAAAAAAATAAACAACATGTCTTTGGAATTGTTTGAAATGACTACATGGCTTCTGTATTTATTTAAAAATGTATTTAATTACTCTATATAAAAAAAAAATTATTCAATTGAAAATGTTCTATATATTTTACATCATTAATTTTTTTTTCAAGAAACTTGACT
>NW_015777639.1:0-965 GCF_001515625.1 Sinocyclocheilus rhinocerous | reverse complement strand
ACAGTCTAAGAATTTCATGATAGCATGTAAAATCTTAAAGGCATTACAAGGATTTAACTGGTTTTCATTGTTTGTAAATGTTTTCATTAAATATCTATTTTTAGTGGGTCATGCTGGTCAAAAGTACAATATTCGCGACACTTCAACCGCAATTTATAACGCAACACTAGGGGCGCTATAGCGAACATGATCAATTTCCGTCATGTAGATGAAACTGTTTGCAAAAAAATCTATCTAGAAAAAGTTAACATATCAATAGTTAACGTTAAACGTAGGCCTAAGTGTGAAAGTATTTGAGAATGGGTAGGCCTACTGAAGTGTTTATTTTGTACAATATAAAACATTTATTAAAATGTGTTTAAGTGTGTTTTGGTTTGATTTAATGAAATAATCTTTCTTACATTTATGATTCTGTAACCAAGGCTAGCCGACATCTCGCTAAAGTTTCGAAGAAAACTAGCTTGCGCACGCAACTCTTGTAGTAGATCGCGACAGAGCGCATGCGTCAAACTCAAACAACTCGCGTTCTAAACACCGCTATTTCTTTAGTTACACAAAAAAAGATGAGACACTGAACTATTAGGAATGGAAACCTGACATAAAATACTTGCAGTCAAAAGTTAGTTCAGTCACTTCGTCAAACATTAGATTATTCCGCCTGTAATGTTTATCTACCTGAGCATTGACACATCTGGTTTATTGTGTTTTTCGCAGCATCTCACGCATGATTCGGCGTTCTAAACGTTTTCATTCCACTACCCTGCTTCTCGCGTCTCACGTTTTCCAACGCAATAAAATGTTCTGTGTGAATAGTTTCAATAACTAAACATTTAAGCAACTGTTAATGTATTGCATTGTCAAAAACAGTATTAAGTGTTTTGATTTGCTCAAAAAGCTGTATGGAAACCACATCTTGCTTTCAAGTTTACAGACTGCATAATGTTTCAGTTTGTATTTGACCAGAG
>NW_015777638.1:0-965 GCF_001515625.1 Sinocyclocheilus rhinocerous | reverse complement strand
CCCCACCACCACCTCCCACCCGCTCGACCAAGCCAGCGCATGGGCTCGGGTTACTGAGGCTACGCTCATTTTTCCATTATGAGTTCATCTGCCTGCAGAAAAAGGAAGCTGCTGCTGCAACACTACACCTGCGAGCGCTCCTCTGGGGATTCTAGTCTTTCCAATGCCCTCCATTTTCTCAATGAAATTCCTATGCCTCCCTCCCTCTCAAAGAACACAGGCAGAAAGGGAGGGGCAAAGGAGCAGGAGTGGGGAGAAGTACAGAAACACTGTTGAGACTTTGCAAAGTGTCAGTGGATGTGGAAGTGGAGAACCGCAAACAGAATCTCTTTGAAAAAAATACTTTTTGGTTTTGCCGACCAATTTACTGTTTACATTAGTGGCCTAATGTGGTTTGATTTTTCAGGAAGAGAAAGGCGATGAGACACCATTTCAAAGCAAATCAATTCACTTTGTGTCATCAGTCTTTTGGCTCACATACCAGGTTCGTAAGTGTAGTCAGTGGGTTCCTGTTTGACCATCATATGGGCAGGAGGAAACCTCTGATGTTGTGGCCCAGCCATGTGGGCTGCTCGGTCATACAGAGGGTCCATGTACTCCTGCTTGAAGTTCTGCTGAAGAGGATAAGGCAAACACGGGTCAGAGTGTTGCCGATGGTAACCACCACCTCCGCCCCCGGTGGCATTGGCAGGATGTATACGCTGCAGGGCCTGGCCTTGGGAAGCGAATGGTGGGCACACCTCAGCAGAGCCGGAAGGGAACCTGGAACTGGGAGGGAAAACGAGACCTTGATTAACACAGGCTCTAAAAAATGATTTTGCAATGCAAGAATGCTTTATTAACTGTTCTCTTTTGATGGTGAAAAAAACTGATGAATAAAACCGATATTTTATGTTATGACAGATAAGCAATAAATAGCAGATATTAAAATCTTAAAGGGGTCCTATTATGCTTTTTCACTTTTT
>NW_015777637.1:0-965 GCF_001515625.1 Sinocyclocheilus rhinocerous | reverse complement strand
TAGGTGAGTTAATAAACTTTACCATATGTTTGGAGTGCGATATGCATTGTTAGAGTATAAAGGGCAGTTGAGATCTAGTTTTGTGGTACATGTACTAAGGTTGTTTATAATAGCCTGTTATGTAATGAACGTTTGTTAATCTCCGTTAAAATTGCGTGAGATTATTGCAAGGCTAAGTTAATGTTTGTCTTCTCATATTTTGTGACTTTTCCCCTTGTTAGGCTGAAGCAACGCTCGTGTTGACTCTTTATTATTTTAGTTTGTTGTTTTTGTGCTGACACTGGGCATTGCCGCTGATATCGTCCCTCTTTGGTTTGTCCGAGAGGGGTCGGCACTGTCGGTATTCGAGTGCTTAAAGTCACTTAGGTCTTGGTTGAAGCACGAAACCTAGGGTTGAGGTAGTGCGGTATGTAGGTAGGAGGGGGAACGTCACTAAATGTGAGAAGTTTGAAGAAAAAAATATTTTCTAGAGGGTGGTAATTGTACTTTTTAAAGATGATTAGAGTAGATGAATTCCTTGGAAGTCCCACTGAGGAAGGCTATAATAAGCTTTCTAAAAAACAGTTGTTAGAAGTAGCAGAAAGGTTTGAAATCAATTTTACCACTAAAGACAAAAGTTTAAAAGAAGGAGTGAGGCTTGTTGTTAAAGCTGCTCTTATTGAGTTAGGTGTTCTTATATGTGAATCAGAGAGCCCTTTAGATGTTATTGGAGTTCAGGATCAAGGAGACAGGAATGTTTCTGTTTGTACTACGGTACCTCTTACATTTGAACAACAGAAACAATTGTTGCTTTTAGAAGTGGAGAAGAGTAGAATATCTCAGGAGGTTGAATTGCGTAAGTTGGATATTGAAGGCACCTCTCTTCAATTCTCTACCAGATGATGTGTGGCTTGACTCGCTAGCTGTTCAATAGTTGTTTCTTTTTTTGTGGTTAAGAAGAAAAAAATCATGCCTTTTTTAATCAT
>NW_015777636.1:0-963 GCF_001515625.1 Sinocyclocheilus rhinocerous | reverse complement strand
CAGACGTCTGACGGTTTCTGTAACAGAAAATAAGATAACCTGTAGGGAAAGAGCTGCCAGAGTCTGTGTATTTGAACGGCACTTGAGGTGTGTGTGCTGGTCTACTGCAAGAGCAGAGGAAGGATCTTCTTAGATGATAGGATGGTCTCTAGTCTTGACACTCCCGTCCTCCATACCGAAGTACACCCGCTCAGCCATCCCCACAAACAAACCAGTCTCAACAACACCTTTAAAAAAAAGAGAGAGACAATTCATTTGTGCTACAATTCAACAGTTTGCAGTTGGAAATAAATATTTTATTCAGCAAAGGCATGTTATATAGTTCAAAAGTCCCAGTAAAGACAGTATTTACAATATTTATAATTTTACCAAAGATTTATATTTCAAATATATGCTGTTCTTTGGAACTTGCTATTCATCAAAAAATCCTAAAAAAAAAAGAAAAAAAAGAATCTGCATTGTTTAGGTCTTGGAACATCTAAGAAGTGGAGTAATGATGCTGAAAATTTTGAAAAATCAGCTTTGCCATCACAGGAATGGATTACATTTTAAAATATATATTTAAATAGAAAACAGTCATTTTAAATTGTTATAATATTTCACAGTATTACTGTTTTTAAATTTTTTATCAAATAAATGCAGCCTTGGTAAGCAGAACAGACTTCTTCAAAAAAAAAACATTTAAATTATTTAACAATAGAGAAAAGAAAGGTGTTCATCAGTACTGACCTGGGATCATCTTGATGGCTGTGCTGACCTCTTTCCAGTTCTGTGCATGCTCAAACTTCCAATCCAGGATGAAGTTACTGTTATCAGTAACCACTGGACCCTAAAGTTAAATATCATAAAGAAAAAAATCATCAGATGACTGGACCATCAATTTCATAGAAGCCCACTACTTTCCAAGCTTAAAGGGGACATATGATGTTACTAAAAAGAACATTATTTTGTGTATTTGGTGTA
>NW_015777635.1:0-963 GCF_001515625.1 Sinocyclocheilus rhinocerous | reverse complement strand
ATCATCAAATACAGCGCTGAAATTGATTCTCTTACCCATTTCATAATCCCAAACTCAGTGCAGCAGTGATCATGAGTGTTTTGACACTCTATAAAAATAAGTGTGAGCTAGTGTGCGGCGGCGAGTCTAGTTGATGCTGGTGGCCGGCAGCCACTCTCCGCGGCAGTATTTGGTGAAGCGATCTTTAAGGTGCTGTCTGTACTTGTCTCGTGTGCGGTAGAACGTTTTGTTGTTCTCTACGAACGACTGGATCTCGTCCTGCGTCAGACAGTTCTCTTCATCTGAGGTCACTTCAGATTCATTCTGTTCACAAAGAAATCACAACAAAACTTCACTACTTGCAACTACTTCAATAAACAAACAGCAGTGAGTAATAAATAATTTCACAATTAAATTTTAATTAACTGACATAAGTACATCATTAGACTGGAATACATCCCAGAGGTCGGTGCAAGCATCAAATGTAATATTTAATATAAAACTTGATATAATATTTACCATAATTTTAAAAATCACTGATCATCAGTCTATCACTGTTCTGCAGTCCACAGCAATACATTTAACTACTGAGTGTATCAATCTATTAGAGGTAGACTTAAGAGTCAGCTCAAACTTAGTGTTGTTATTGTTGAATAAATAACTAAAACTACTAAAAATCTTTTTCGGCGATTGAAATAAAGCTGAAATAAAATATTAATATTAGATGAAAAACTTAAAAATTGATGCCTGAGAAACTAACTGAAAAAAAAAATGTGTATAGTAACTGTCGAACTTTAAAAATTCTTAAATTACTTAAACTAAAATAAAAATTAAAGCTATATGGACTTTTATAAAAGATTTAAAACTAATAAAAACTAATTACTAAAACAAACAGAAATTGTTGCCTTGAAATCTAACTGAAAAGTGTAAGTCCTAAAAAATCTTAAAGGGATAGTTCACCCAAAAATGAAAATGTGATGTTTA
>NW_015777634.1:0-965 GCF_001515625.1 Sinocyclocheilus rhinocerous | reverse complement strand
AATGATGCTGAAAATACAGCTTTGATCACAGAAATAAATTACAATCTAACAGATATTCACAAAGAAAACAGCTGTTTTAAATTTTAATAATATTTCAGTATTTTTAATCAAATAAACGCAGCCTTGGTGAGCAGAAGAGACTTTCAAAAACATTAAAAAACATTTATTCTCCAGATCTCCAGGAACAATGTCAGCAGTCTGAAACAGGAAGTAGAAACGCAGGTACAGGAAGCTCAAGACCTGCTGAGCGATGCCCTCAATATCGCTGAAGACATGAGGAACGGCACGGCTGTAAGTGACGTTTCTACACCACTGAACTCTGTCTAGACGTATGTGATTCAACATGATGCACTTGTTTGTGTGTGGCTCCAGACTCTGGATGAGACGAGGAATGATCTGGAAGGATGGAGTCCGTCTCTCAGGAAGCACGTGGACGCTTTAGTGATGGACTTGACCAGAAGAGACGCCCTACAGCTGGTGTACAGAGCCGAGGATCACGCACAAGCTCTCAGCAAACAGGCACAAGCTCTTAACAGGTGCGTGACCCTCGAAATATCTCATCAGCATCTGATGGATAATGAGACTGAATGTGTTTGTTGTTGTGGTTCAGTTCTCTGTCTGAGGTCAGGTCTGCAGCAGCAAACGCCACCAGCGCCACTCAAACCAACACCAACCTCAGAGAACACACACAGCTGGCTGAAGATCTGGCCCACGCAGCCAATCAGAGCATTAGCTCCGCCCTCAATCTGGTACGTCGACCAATCACAGCTTCAGGAGACTGTTACATGAGGGTTTCCCAAATGACAAGCTAATAATTCATCAAATGTAACAGTATAATAAACAAATATGGCTACAGTTAAACTTCGATTTAATTATAGTATATAGTGTGTGGCACTGTGTTCATTTACACGCGTGCATCTGATAATAGTGTGATAATAGTATATAATTTGGTAAAAAAAAAAAAT
>NW_015777633.1:0-965 GCF_001515625.1 Sinocyclocheilus rhinocerous | reverse complement strand
TCTCTCTCTCAGTATGGACATGAAAGCAGCTCTGAGGCTGCTCCAAAGGGAGGAAAGAGAAAGATGAAAGAGAAGAATTTAGATGAGCTGAAGAAAGAGGTGGCACTGGTAAGAAGTTTTTATTTTGTGTCTGTGCATAAGTGTACATGAAAAAAGAGAGAGAGAGAGTGTGTGTGAGCCTGCAGGTATGAGAGTGTAAGAGATGATAAATAGTAATCAAACAATGAAATTGTCTCTAAAAAATGTGATACGTTTTGATGGTCCAACTAATTGACAAACATGAAGTGTTGCATTATATCTGGTGTTCTTATGTGTGTTTCTACAGGATGATCATAAGCTGTCTCTAGATGAGCTCAGTACTCGTTATGGAGTTGACCTTGCCAGAGTGAGTCATCTTAACTTTCACCCTCGACATTTGCAATAATGAATCGGATATTTTTCAAATCGTGATGACATTTTAACCACCTGCACATTCAAGCAGCACACCCACGGCCAACTAAACAAGGCTTTGGAATATATATCATTTAATGATATTAGTTGATGGGGGAAAAAACAGTTTTAGCTAAATAAATATAAGTTTTTTGAGCTATTTTGTGATATTTTGTAACTTTTTGCTGCAGCTTAGTTTACTGGTTTAAGCTTGTCTTAGCTTATGCAGCTGGTATCCACACATTGTTTTCCTGGTTTTTGTGCGCCTTGAAAAGCTTGCTTTAAAGAGGCTATATAACATTAAAAAATTTCTTTTTTTATTTTTGAGCCATTTTCTGATATTTTTTAACTTTGTGATACAGCATTTATCCGATTTCTGGAGCTTCCGTAAATGGAAATTGCCTGCATTTCCTTAAAACATTGTAAGCCTAAATAGATAGTTGAAACCGCTGCTCTCTAGTCACCTTATAGGCTTGCTATGCTTTTGGAAAAGGCTGGCCTGGTCTCTAGTCCTGTCCTGCTGAGTGCCCAAAACC
>NW_015777632.1:0-963 GCF_001515625.1 Sinocyclocheilus rhinocerous | reverse complement strand
TATATAAGTGAGGACATTCGGCCCTCACAAGTATACTTAAACAAGTACATACACAAAATACACATTTTCTAAATTCAGATTAAATAAATAAATAGATAAAAAAAAAAAACCTGCCATCCAGCAGTTGGGATCACATACTAACCCCAAATAAACGATGGTGTAATTGGGGCTGTAATTGCAAAACATACAGAAACAATTCAGTGTTATGACCTCCATCACTGCTATTAATGGACGTAAGGGTTTCCATGTCGCCTAGTCAAACTGACAGGAGCAAAATTGCACTTCTGCAGCAAAATCAGCCATATTCAGGTTGGATAATTGTTTCTTTAGTACTCGGAGCACATGTTTGTCAGTAGATTGATGCACAATAAATCATCTGTAGGGCTGCACCTGCTAGTCTGAACAGTCTGTCAACATGACGCCTGCCTTAGAAAAACACATTTCATTAGAGCGAGAAGATGATATGACAAAAAAGAAAAAGAAAAAAAGCATTGCAGACGAATCACTGAAGCAGCTGTCAACACAGGAAGTACTGAAAGTATTGGGTACCTTTTACTAACTGAACCATCTGGCAGTCAAGGCACCAGGGAGTGAATTTACACTAAAACACAGATGGACTCACTAAAATATCTTTTAAAATCCACAGTTCAGGTTTCTACTCACTGGTATGGGCTAAAATTATACATTTGACCAGCGTTTAACGCTGTCTCTGTCACTTTTTGACTCATAGTGTAATATATATGCTAATTTGCTTAACTCATCAGCCTCTATCCTTGGATTCCTCCTTCTATTAAGGAAAACATGTCTGAGATAATATGAATAGTGGAGGAGTTTAAGAGTTATTACCAAGGTGAAGTGGGAAAGTGGGAGTTTCATATAGAGCTGAGTGGCTTCTTCATTTCTTTCTTTGTTATGCATTATAGTTGTATGAGTCTTAAAGGGGTCATATGATGCTGCTAAAAA
>NW_015777631.1:0-965 GCF_001515625.1 Sinocyclocheilus rhinocerous | reverse complement strand
TGGGGAAAAAACTTGAAAAACCGTGTTCGGTATTCGGCCTTCGGCTCAGTGTTTCATTTTGTTCGGTTTCGGCCAAGAATCTTCATTTCGGTGCATCCCTACTTTTAGTTTTAACTGTTATTTACCGTCTCTGTCTGCAGGTGTGGCAGTGTGGCGGCAGTATGGAGGTTCTCCCGTGTGCCCGAGTAGCTCACATCGAACGCACAAAGAAACCGTACAACAACGACATTGACTACTATGCCAAGCGGAACGCGCTGCGGGCAGCAGAAGTTTGGATGGATGAGTATAAGTCCCACGTCTACATGGCCTGGAATATCCCCATGAATGTGAGTGCAAGTTTTAACCATCACCAAACCTCAGTTATTTGAGTCTAGGCAGCCAATGGTTAATGGAAAATGGTTGCTGTGATTAATTTTGTCCTGATTAATTTTCTTGCGTGTCTTCTGTGCGAGGCACAATACACAGAACGAGGTTGTAGATTAAGTTTGGCAACTTGTCAGAGTCAGTTTTAATGTCACCCTCAGCACACAATTACCGCAGTCATTGTCTTTACAGTAAGTGATACCAAGATATGCTGTAAATACGTTATGCTTTACATTTTTTTATGAAGGCAGCTCTCGTATCTTGCATTATCGAGCATTATAATTAATAAAATATGCATTTCATTTTGGTTTGTAAACATGAGGCTTATTTTCTTCCTAAAAGGAATAGCAGCGTATTGAAAGGATAATTCAACCAAAGCCAGCACTTAAGTTATTAAAAGGCTTAATTGCACTGAAGTGTTTCAGGAATGGCCTTGGTCAATAAATGCAATGAGATACTTCACCACTTAAAAATTATATCTCCACACAGTTTTAAAATGGAAAACAAGTTCATAATGGCTAAGTATACATTATTAATAGTTATTCATAAAACAGTAGTGTTCAATTACACATGTACTATTACAAACGTACCCTCACTGTGCT
>NW_015777630.1:0-965 GCF_001515625.1 Sinocyclocheilus rhinocerous | reverse complement strand
AGGCTGCAAAGCAACAAAATGTGATTATTTTAAAGGGGGTGATTCCTTTCTATATCCACTGTTCGTTTACATTAATCAAAATGGGTTGTACAGGTTTAAAAAGGCACAGGAGAGACTCGATTACCATTTTCATTCTGATCATCACAGCTATCCTATGTCCTGTTTAGAGTCCTCCAGTGCCCTGTGGGAAAAGTTTAGGCAAATTTAGCACATATAACCACAAATAAGATCTAATTCTAAACTATTTACACCACATTTGAAAAGTTTGGGAGCAATTTTTTTCTTTATTTATTTAAAGAAATGAATACTTTTAT
The DNA here is from genome assembly GCF_001515625.1 of Sinocyclocheilus rhinocerous. Taxonomy (NCBI): domain Eukaryota; kingdom Metazoa; phylum Chordata; class Actinopteri; order Cypriniformes; family Cyprinidae; genus Sinocyclocheilus; species Sinocyclocheilus rhinocerous. The sequence continues at coordinate 651 of NW_015777630.1, read as the reverse complement.
TCAGCTATGATACATTAAATTGATCAAAAGTGACAATAAAGATAATAAAAAAAAATCTCAGTGGTTTAAAATCCCACTCTTCATAACATTAAAAATCAAATGTCAAAATATGGAGGGGAAAAAAAACTAAATATAAGAAAAATTACAAAAAAACATTGAATGGTTAAAAATATAAATTTATAAAAATACACACACACCTGTGCTTCTTCTTCATTGGAATGCAGCGATACTGGAATCCATGTCCTTAAATTAAGATACATTTAATATAATGTTTATATATAGTATCTAGTTCAGTGGTTCTAAAACCTTTTCATACTTTTTATACAAAATGTGTATGTTAAGCAATATAGCAGGGCTCCTCAAATCCTAAACCCAGAGTTTAGCTCAAACCCTGATAAAAAGACGCTTATCAAGGGGTGCTTCTCAAAAGAAAGGACACATCCTTGTAAGGCTGCATATCTTGGCTGCCACATCATAAAGCTGCGTCGAAGGACGTCTAAATTGGAAGGATCCTTGGAAGACAATCTTTGTTTCATGTCCTTCGTTCGGCCTGTTTGAAGGATTCATCAGGTATATTCTTCTCATCCTCCAATCACTTACAATCCTTTGCACATTTTACAATTCACAAAAAATGAATTAGTTGAAAATGAT
>NW_015777629.1:0-965 GCF_001515625.1 Sinocyclocheilus rhinocerous | reverse complement strand
GGAGCAACTGAAAGCTTGAAACTCATAGTTTCCAGTTGTGGGTGTTAAATGCGAACAGTTCTGGGACTGAACCAGCCACCCGTGTTGCAGGTCACGATCCACAATCATTCACACAATCTGACTTTTGATTAGTTTCTTTTGCAAATGTGGTTCTTAGATGGTAAATAACTGCATAATTCCCATAATACTATCATTTGGGTGCTAGTTTTAAAATACAGAAAAAAAATTGTACAATTTAACCAAGTTTACTTTAAGAAAACAGTTAAAATGAAGTTAAATAAAAGTGATAAAAATAGCTCTTACGTCTTTAAATGTTAAATTCAAATGTTAAATCTATATTTAAATAAGCAAAATATATAACCTGGAAAGCATCAACTACTTGCAAATAAAGCTCTGAACTAAAAGATAAAACTAAAAAATGGCTGTAATAAAATTACAGCTTTGGTATATGCGTATATATTCATATGATTTATGTTGTAAACGTCTAAATGTTATTTTATAAATTATTTTCCCAAAGAAAGCCTTCATGATAGCCCATTGCTTGTGTTTATCAAAATTCAAAACCACAATTTAAGAATCACATGACGTGGAACTGGCAAGATGTAGATAATGAGGCAAATAATTAAAACATAATAATGGAGTTTTAAACTTGCATTGTGTGTCCAGGATCTTACCAAATACTAAAATGAACATAAGCTTGAGTCCAGTAGTTCATAATGTCCAGTGCTTATAGTCTATATCTGTCTGAGGGGTCGAAGATGAATTATAATAAGTTAAGAAATAACTTCTTTTTTTCATGAAGGGGCTGTACTTCCCCTGTTTGTCACAATAATCATTAACAGGAAGTCTATGGGGAAGTGGATGTCATTCTTTCTTTTTATACTGTGCTCAGGCATTCCCGGGGTGTTGGGCTTTTTAGTTATTTTTGAAAATGGTAGAATTTTGAGCAATTCTCCCGCTTCTAC
>NW_015777628.1:0-965 GCF_001515625.1 Sinocyclocheilus rhinocerous | reverse complement strand
CATCATCTACAAATATTTTTAATTGCAATTTATCAAGACCAATACTAACCTTTGAGGAGGAATCCATGCCTGCACACAGCAATTTCTACACCTTCTTCATCCAACTTGTTGGCCTGCTTTAATGTCTCTCTTGCTGCTGTCCAGTTGGATTCCCCACACGTCGCTTTTCCTGCCGTCTACGAAAATTGTTTCAACATGTCAGTAGATAATTCAAGGACATTAAGTAGCAGGGCTGTACACTCAAACACACCAACAATTACAGTCAACATTTAGTCTTTGATTGCCTGACCCATCTTCCATCTGTAACTCACTGGAGGATAACAAACCATTTAAAATTATTTGCCATTTTGCACACAGGAGGTTAATTGCAATAGTCTAACTTTGTCAGACAATGTGTCAGACATATGTGCGGCAACCAATATTATGGATATTCTGTGCCCTCTGGATTAGAATCTAGCTGTATTTTCATCTTTGCTTCCAATTAGTTATTAAAAAAGCCAGAGATACCCGTTGCTCAGCCTGACTGAAAACTTACACTCTTGATAGCCCCCCGGACTTCCTCAACAAAATTGGACACCTCAGAGTCTTTGGCTAAAAACATTCCATCAAAGAATCCTGGCTCTTCACTCCTACAAGAAAATGTATTCTGGATAACCACTGTAGTAAGAAGTTTTACCTAATAATAATAATAATAATGATGATGATTATTGTACTTATATGGCACAAGGTTACAAAGTTTAACATATATTATATTCAACAGCTACAGTATCAACAGCTTGATTTTAAATAACAAAATAAGAACTATATTATTATGATAATGTTAATAGCAAGTACATACATTAACTACACTGGCTGTTTTTAATGTGCACACAAAACTCACTGGTTTGTTTTCTGGAACCTGTAGAGTTTTCTGTTGCCATCCACTGAAACGGCCACCATTTCAGGGCTACAGGCTGGACAGACAA
>NW_015777627.1:0-965 GCF_001515625.1 Sinocyclocheilus rhinocerous | reverse complement strand
GGTACACCATGTAGAGTGTGTAATGCTCCACATTGTACCCTGAAGCCACGGTCTGCTCAAACAATGGTCGAGAGCAGTTTCCGTCTAAAGGGGTAGGGTGGCATCTTCTGACCTTTGTCTTTTGCTTTAGGATTCACTCTTCCTGTTGTGCTGGCGTAGGGGTAAGGAGGAGGCTTCTGGCTACTGTGCCTTGAAGCAGTCACTGATGTATCTCTTTGAGAAATTACCAACTTCTGAGTTGATTCCCGTTTTTGGCCTGCATCATGCAGCCCTTGATCTTTTATGGGATATGCTGGTGGTGCCACAGATAGAGTTGGTGTTTTGAGGGATGACTTGTCCGAGCAGACTCCTTGAGATGATGCCACTTCAGTGTCTATCCTTCCTGAGTGGCATCCTTTGAAAGTGTCCCCTGGTTCTTCATTGCCCATATCAATGTCAGCCGTCAACAGGTCTATCTTCTGGACCACCTGAATTCCAAGGGAAGACAAAGCATTGTTTATTTAGGTTTTAATGCAAATTAGAGTTTTTATCAGGGCAAATTTCACGCAAGAGTGGCAACAGGCTAGTTTACAAGATTATGAAACTGCGGCAGAAAGCTGAGAGCGGACAGCTGACGTTTCTTGCCTGTCTGAGGGGACTAAAAGCCACCGGCCAACTTTCCTCTCCAACGTTGAATACATTTGCTAAATTAAGCAGATCAGACCAATCCTGCATTTAGTTTCACTCTCCGCTCACAGAAGAGAAATTGCCCAATGTGCAATAAATTCAGGGGCCTCTATAAACAGTATTCATTATTGATATGAAGATTAACATTAAAACAAAATTCATGGCCCGTGTGTTATCTAAAGTACGACCATTAAGAGTATCCGGCAGTTGATGGATAGTAAAGAGTTTGGGATTTAACTAAACAGAACATTTAAACGCCGCCCTTTGTTGAACTCATTATGAGGAACATCTGTTAATAT
>NW_015777626.1:0-964 GCF_001515625.1 Sinocyclocheilus rhinocerous | reverse complement strand
ATAGAAAAGAGTTATTTTAAATTGTAATAATATTTCACAATATTGAATATTAAAAAAAGTATTGATTGTTGAAAAACATAATACATAATATGTGCGTTTTGTTAGTATGCATTTACATCTTACCCAGAGATAAGAACTACTTGTGTTATCATAGAGTTTTTTTGAGATGTCATTTGAGTAATAAACGTTGTTTTAATATATTATTTAGAGCATTCAGGCTGTCCTACAGAACACAGCTTCTCTTACTGTAGCTTCACACCAACAGGCTCACACACATAAAGTGTTAGTTTTACCTGGTTCACTTCTACTTCATATCGATGAATTTCTCCTTAGCTGCTTGGCCAGCTGTGGACTATTAGTCTTTCATTAGAGTTACATATCCTGTCTCTTAACACCACCAGTGTGGCATTTGCCACCATGGACCCCTCAGGCTTGACAATCTTCGGGAGAAAGTTAGTTGGACAGCTTTGTGATGGATTGCACCAGTTGCCTTTGTTTTTGATTATTTAACGATCAGTTTTTGGCACATCACTGTGGGCTTGTGGAAAGAGGGAAAATGGACCTGGAATTGGGAAACTGTCGGAATCACCAGATGGACCAAGTTCCCTTATCAGCCCCATTACTCATGTGAAAAGGGTTGATATTTAGCTATTGCTCCCCAGAACCTGTTTCTTCATCACTTGCTCCTTTTCACCACTAATGTAGAGAATGATTATTTGTCTTGTTTCATTGATTTAACAGTCTAAATGCCAGGCCATTATTCAAAGCTGGTCCATTGTAATTGCATGCTCCAGGAAAATCTGAATCATAAGAATAATTAGTAATGGCGCCACAGAAAAACGCTCATAAATCATTGTCGCTAAATACATAAATACTAGCATAAAAAGTTCAATAATAATAGTGCGTCCTTGAGGTTTTCTCTCTCTCTATGTGTAGAAATGTTGTTTCCGTGATTTGCAGGATT
>NW_015777625.1:0-965 GCF_001515625.1 Sinocyclocheilus rhinocerous | reverse complement strand
TTTGTTTGTTTGTTTGTTTGTAGAAATTCATTTAGACACCAATGAGGCAACTTAGTTCAGAAAATAGGAAATTAATGAGATGTTTGAATTAAAACTCAAATCTAACTTTTGATTGCAGGTCTTCACATTGTTAAATATTTGAAAATATACAATATTAATGGCCCCAAATATATTGGTAATATAGATTTTAAAATAGATTCACAATTTTTTTTTTCAATAAGTTTTAGTAACTTCTATTTTCTCATATATTTTGCCATTTTTCAATGTATTTTCAATAGAAATATATTTATGTTGTCTATACATAAATTTTGCATTTACCCAAAATGCATCTTTAGATTGAAAATGTATTTTCTTGCCACTTGACGTGCATTTTGTAATATATTTTATCATTCAGAGGTTTAATTGAAATATATTTTCAATTTTCAATTTCAATTTGATATATTTACCATATATATGAAGCTTGTTTTGGCCAGAATACATTTTTGCTGTATGGATATTAGATTGTATGCCTTGAAAGTGATTTCTTTAATGATAAAACTAAGTGGGTTTGTCTTTGATTTAAGTCTTTGCTATAGTTTCTTCATGGAGGTCAGGGCCTTTAACACACAGGAAGTTCTACATTCTTTTTGTGGGAAAAAAAAAAAAGTACCAAAACAAGGTTTCCGGTCATATTTTTTATGTTCATACTGGAACTGAAACTCAAGAACATTTAAAGTTTTCTTCATGTAAATGTAAATAACTAGAGCTCATATTGTAAAATAGCAAACAGGCAGCAAGTCTGAATGGTCTTAACTTTAACATCCTCTATAATGTTTTTATGTCTCCTGAAATGTTGCCGTCAGTAATTGAGAGGTGATGAAGGTAGTGATCTCATGGGGGAAGAGTTTCTGGAACAGTAGCGGGGGAAGGAGAGAAGGTCTCTATCCCACTGTGAGGCCACATTCTTGGCTCTGCATAGGTAAGAG
>NW_015777624.1:0-965 GCF_001515625.1 Sinocyclocheilus rhinocerous | reverse complement strand
CACCTGTCGCATGTGCTCACCTAGTTTCGTGAAGTTTTGAGTTTTCGTTTAGGACTTATAGGCTTTTGGGTGTATTTGGCCACGCCCCTTTTCTAAACGACCCCGTTATAGCTACTCAAAGGGTAAAGTTCCATTTTTTTTTTGATAATTATTGATCTAGAGAGTCCAGAGTACTGCAGTGTTTTTTTCGAGATTGAGCGAAAAACCTAGGACTAGTTCGCAAAACAAGTTTTTTTTTTTTTTTACATATTTTTTCAATTATTTAACAAACGATTTGATTGACAGCCGTGGTTCTAGAGGCCACTCGGAATGAGGAGATCTATCAGATGATACAAATATTGTGTGTATGTGTAAAAAACTGCGTAATGTACAATCGTTTACGTGCTTGAAAAATGCCATATCGCCCCCCAGTGGCTGATTTTTCAAATTTCTCACAGACCTTTAGGGCCATGAATCAAACATTCCCACTGAGTTTTGTTCCGTTCGACCTCCGTTAACCTTGTCTAATAGGTGCTCAAATTCCATTGGCCAATAGCGGCCATGTTTTTTGAGATACGCAAGTGTCCTTAAGGACACCTGTGGCACTTTGGACAAAGACACTGCATACCAATTTCCATGTTGATCGAATGAATGGTTGCGTAGTTATAGCCATTTTAATGTTTTTTCCTTCTTATAGCGCCACCAAGTGGCCAAGCTCCGCAATTTATTTCATGTGCCCTCAGATTGAGCTCTTACATGAGTGTTCTGAGTTTGGCGACGATATTCCGTTCAAAAGTTATAGCCGATTTAGTAAAAGCGGCTCCGCCCTTTTCGAACGTTTTTCGAACGTCCCTTTGCTACGGTGAGTGGAAAGTTCAACTTTTTTTTTTGATAATTATTGATATTCAGTCTCCAGAGAATCTTTCTGCGCTGGTTTGGTTCGATCAGGCGAAAAACCTAGGACTAGTTCGCAAAAGTAGGTTTTT
>NW_015777623.1:0-965 GCF_001515625.1 Sinocyclocheilus rhinocerous | reverse complement strand
CCGATTCCGATCCCTGGCCGATCGATCGGTGCATCTCTAGTATTAACAAACTCATATGTTTTAGGCTAATTGAATGAACAAAAACTATAATATGATCTCAATGATACTAAACACTGAGATAGATAGAGAGATAGATATATATATTATTTTTTAAATTTTTTTAAATTATTTACTTAACAAATTTATTATTGTATATTTTAATATATTTATATTGTATTGTATATTTATTTTTCTTTTCCACAAACATGCCAATAAAGTACTTTAAATAAAATGCAAAGTATGTGGAAAATAAACAGTTTAATATCTGAAATATTATTTAATAATTGAAATATTACTTTTTGATTCAGTTTTATTATAGCTGAAAACTATTTTGCTCATATAACTAAAGCTGTTTGGGTGGGAAAATTGTAATCAATATTAACCAATAATATAATAGGCTAATAAGCCAGTCAAATCCTGATGACATAAAAGCAACTCCTGCTATACGTTATTTCCCACAGAAAAGGATGTATGAGGAAGCTGAATGCATTGCAAATGCAGTTTGATGTTGTCCTGTAAGAGAGGCCCGGTGTATTTCACCACACACCTACAGTGTGTCCTTTGACTCAGCAGATGCATCACCCAACATAATGCAGAAGAAATACATGTAGAGACTTTCCAGAACCCCTCACCTGTGAAATCACATCTTTGCAGTGGGTTTTTCTGAAAACATTTTGAACACGCTAGCTTAAATTTGTTTGTGTCTCCTTTTCTTGTGTCTCTCTCTCTCTGTTCCTTCTTGCACCCGTTGTTCCTCCATATGGTTAGATGTTGCGCTGACTGTGCAGAGCACTGTGTTAGTGTGATGTAAGGGGGAGGGACCCTGCATTTAACACACTGTGTTCCTCAGTCTCTATTCATTGGCATTGTCTCAGGAGACTCACTCGCACTTACACACAGCTTCTGTCTCTCTCTCTTTCCCATCC
>NW_015777622.1:0-965 GCF_001515625.1 Sinocyclocheilus rhinocerous | reverse complement strand
CTACATTCTGTTAAAAAGAAATGGCGTGGGAAAACACACTGAGGGCGGGCTGAATCTGTAGGCTAGTCGTCTCTCTTTCGTTGTCTGCACTCATTAGATCTCGTCGCAGAGTTTTGAGAGCTTCAAGTAGAGCGTGACTTGAGACAATAATAACATCATGCGAAGGCAATAGCGAAACTGACAAAAGATAATGACAAAGAGAAAATACGCAGGTCCAGTTCTCTGGCGAGGAAACGGCACAATGGATTAATGCTTTAATGTAGTGAATGTTCACACGTGGACATTTATTATTATTGTTTATTTTGTTAAATGCAAGCGCTTGCTGAACGGAGCGGGTGCGAGGGGTTGAATGCAGCCGCGCGAAGCGAACTGTCTACCGCTACAGTAAGTACACACTGCTCGCACACAAGTTTTTGGCTGTAGATTTTTGTGTATGCCACAATACTGTATTCAGAAATTTGTTTGCTCTTTGTCTTTTTTTTAAATGAAAGACTAGTTTTCCGTTTTTATCCTAATGTGTAATTGTACATTTGTGGAGTTCAGCATACTTTCACATTGTCATTGTAATTGACTGTTTGGGTAATCGATTTAGGCTATGTAGCGTTTCAGTTATGTTGAGGACGTGCAGTCTGTTTGAAATACTTTCTTCCTTATAGGTTAATCAGTCAAAGGAACTGGTTGTCACATGCCACTTCTCGAAAATGAAAGAAATCAAAGAGAACATGTTCAGCGGTACGCAGATAACTGCCTACTTTAATTGTTTTATTATGGAATGCAGGGCATCTGTCTCTACATCTGTTCTAGTCATCACACTACCACCATTCGCCATTAGATACTGACATTAATCAATCCTGTTTGTGTTCCGCTTTTTATAGAAAAATTAGGCTACATTCTGCAAATCTGGCTGCTGAAAAGTATACTGAATGCAGCTGATGTCTGAATATTGATAAATATATAGAATAAAT
>NW_015777621.1:0-965 GCF_001515625.1 Sinocyclocheilus rhinocerous | reverse complement strand
TCACATGAGGGGCAAGGAACACATGACAAACCAGGAAACTAAACTTAAGAGCATGAATACAAAGCGAAAGACATGAACACCAACACAACCCAAAACAAACCCTGACAATTTGTCCCGGGCCCCGGAAAGTGACTGCGATTTCAACCAAGGGGGACACTGATGAAGATTTTGTTCCAGACACCTTCAGAAGATTTACAAAATGGCGCCTAAGTCTCTGCATGAAAAACAAAGTCACAAGCTGAAAACAAACTTCACCCGCATAAGAGCCACAGCGCAATATGGTGGAGAAGCCATTAGACCACAGCTCCAAAACTAATGAAAGTAATTACAACTAATAAAAACTCATTTTAACTAAAACTATTTTTTTTGTTTTTTTGTCTTTTTTAAACAGACATGAAGAAGAAAACAAAACATTTCATCAAGCTCAGGAATACATACACGCAGTGCAGTCTAATTTAATCTGTAGTGTTTAAATCCAGGGCTAGGACTCTCTAAACAGCTTTATCCCCTCCGGGGGGCTGAGATGGTGCAGTCCTGGACCCCTTTCAGCGCACTGGGAGATTTAAGAGCAGGATGAAAGAAACCTGGGCCACTCAGCGGTCACCACTCTCTGATTCATCTTTCTAGGAAAGAGCAGAGGGAGAGAAAACCACAGAAAGCTCCCTCCTTCTTTAAAGCTATAATCACACTGACAGGCCAACCAAGCCAGCATAGAGAGATGGACGGAGGTTGAAACATGCCCAAGGCAAGCTTGTGAACAAAAATGCTTCTAGCTAATTTTGATTTTGTGCATGGTTGTGTTTAGAAATGTGTCAGACCACAAATCACAATGCAGCACACGTGTAACTTGCATGCTCAGCATTGCCACAAGGGGTGCTATAGCGGTATATTACTGTAGACAAATTTCTCTTTCAGGTCAACAACTATCAAGGCAACAGTTTGCAGTGGATGCGATGAATGTGTCA
>NW_015777620.1:0-960 GCF_001515625.1 Sinocyclocheilus rhinocerous | reverse complement strand
TGAACATACTGAAGTTTCATCCTTTAAAAGAGTGTCAGAGGACTGCTCTGGGATGAAATTATCCAAAATTCTGTCTCCTAGCTTGCTGGGAAAACCTCTCAAGAAAGTGAAAACATGTGCTCCTATACTAAACTGAATTATAACTGTATATATCTAAAATGCATCCCCAAACATAATATGAAAAAATATCACTATTTTTATATAACTAATTAACCTTTAAAACATGTGAGCTGGAAAAAAGACAATACCAATGTTTGGGTCTCAAGGGGCTCATCTTATTTGGTGTCTTGTCTTCGTGTTTTATGTCTTAACTTTATAATAAGGAGTTAAAAATACAGACAAAAACACAGCAAGAGAATGAGACTGAGCCCAAGGCACTAAAAAGCAGAGATTACAGCAAGTATTTGTCAAAGTAATTAATGCTGTTGTTTCGGCTTACTGCCTGTAAACCGGTTTGAGTGGCAGTCATTAAAAGTCCCTCATGCGTGCCCTACGAATATGTAACATTGTACAATCAGTAGCTTTTCACCTCAACTTGGTGCATTAGTCTTCATGAATAATGCAGAAAAAAAGTTTCCCACCATCCTGGATATACAGCTCTCTGAAACTTCACTGAAGATGGTCCTTTCTCTCAGCATCCCAGTCGATCTGAAGATAACTTGCCCCTGGACATGTTTTAACTGGGGAACCCTTAAGTCTGATATAGACCTGACTGCACTCTCTAGACTTCTCTAGGGATAAAGTCTGGAGGACTTCTTTTGTTTTATGCTTCTCTGAGAGTGGACACACTCACATAACCAAACAAAGTTTACTGAGAACTCATGAATACAAAGCGTGTATGTGAACCCAACAGGAACACTGCAAAGTATTAAAATAAATATTAATCAATTAAGAAAAAAATTCTTAATTTTCTTAATTTCATTTTTATTTAATAATAATAATAATAATAATAATAATAAA
>NW_015777619.1:0-965 GCF_001515625.1 Sinocyclocheilus rhinocerous | reverse complement strand
TTTCTCTTCTAACGTCAGATTATTCCACACCAATGTCAAGATAATCATGAAGTGCATAAACCAGAACTTATTTATTATTCTGTCAGGAAACATCAGGAGTTATTTAAGTCTCAGTGCGAATCAACTTTTCTGTGTGGGGTAATTTATTATGGGAGGAAGATTATTTTGATGGATGATAGATAAAAAAATATGGATATGGAAACTGAAAAAAAAAAACATTTATCCAAAAATACCCTTGAGTTTTGAGGGGTGGTTTTCACAGAGCCCCAGTACCTCCCTGAAAAACACTGGGTCTGTCAGATCAAACAGACAAAACATGCCTCAACTTCTCCTGAACACTGTTGTCAATATTACATTTAACAAATCGCGTGCCAGAAGGGAGGAAAGAATAACGTCCGTTGTGAAAGAGAAATAATTAAAGGAATTTTTTATTGACTTTATAAATCAGAGGTCCTTGGATAATGTAGTCTGAAGGCACTTAAATGTCAACACTCCTCAGAAACTGACTGGGAGTATCAACGTTTCGTTGAGTCCTTCCCTGCCTCCTGGGGCTTTCACAAACATTTTCACATTTTGGCTGATGATTAATTGTGATATAAAAAAGTGAGATGAATAAAACAGACAATGTAATTGTTCACCCCCCCCCTTCCTTAAAACATTTTTAAAAATCAGTACAGTAGTGTATCTGCTTTGATTTAGGGCAGCATATTCTACCAATCCATAAAAGAATACTGGGATAACATTTTTCAGAAGAAGGCATTAATATCTAACAGTGGTAATGTGTAAAATGAGACGTGGTGTTTAGGACTTTGCTGGGTCACAGTAAAAGATCAAGGCCACTGGATTGAGAGATACGGACAAATGTACATTAGGTGCAGCTCAGATTTCATTGGATTTATTCTGTTATCTAAATGAAGCAAAATACTGGATAGAGAAAGCAAAACATAGTAAGCACAATCACTTTT
>NW_015777618.1:0-964 GCF_001515625.1 Sinocyclocheilus rhinocerous | reverse complement strand
TAAAATTCAAAAAGTGAAAAAGCATAATAGGACCCCTTTAACAATAATAAAAGTCTGCTTGTCTGCATTCTGTGTCGGCTTGCATGACATAATTTTCGTCATCAGCACAGTACACTAATATCTGTGTAAAACAGTGTCTAGTCCTGCTTCTGGAGGGCCACTGTCCTGCACGTTTAGCTCCAACCCCTGTTGAACCTGAACCAGCTAATCAAGGTCTTCAGAATTACTAGAGTCATCCAGGCATGCTGCAGCTTCCCAACAGAATCACATGACATTTAATAACTAATTTATGTTTAGGTAAACAGGTTACAAATTCATATGAATTCATGTCATACAACCTGCCCACACCACACTGAGGGTTAGGTTTAGGGCTGCAGGTTCATGATAACTTTTTTTTGTTTGTTTTCCAACAAATCACATCATACAAATTTGCAGTAAAATCTGTTTGCACGTAAATGGTCAAATACAAACAAAAATATGTCAGAATGCTTGTCTTGGCGAGTATGCATGTAAACAGTCGGTGTCTTGATTGTAAACAGTTGGGAGCAAATCGGATGTGCGTCATTACATTGGATCCGTGCATTAGGTCTTAAAGTGACAGCAGCCTAATAAACCTGCCGCTGTCTGTGTCCTTATTGTTAATCGAAACCAATCAAAAACCAAACTGATCTTGACTGAATAACTTTGTAGCTTTAATAAGAATCAATGTGAGTGTAATACAGTGAAGGCTATGCAGTGTTTTATTTTACATTTAAATACTTTCTGTAGTTTCTGTAGTATTTCTTTTCTTAAACTTATCTTAGATAGACCATAGACTTTAAAAAAAACTTAAAGCACTGTTTATTTCATTTGTATCTTTCTTCTCTTGTGTTGATTTGTTCCATTGTTTGTAATTTGCTTCATTTTTATTTCAATAATTGCTTGAGGACTTTCTGACATTAGTTAGCCGAATTGTGACATTATA
>NW_015777617.1:0-964 GCF_001515625.1 Sinocyclocheilus rhinocerous | reverse complement strand
TGGTGAAAGGTCATTGGACGAGGCTGAAGATTCTTCCCTGTGTGCGGGGCACTCTTCCAGTGATCTGTCTGTCCCATCTGAACCGAGTCAAACTTTCACATCACAGTGCATCAAGAGAGCAAAGCAATATTGATCAAATAATTTAACTCGAGGCAAATAACATAAGCTTACTGCTAAACAAGACTAACCTTAAGAGCAATCCAACACAACCTCTGAACTCTCAAATATGTCTGAAGTGAGTGCATGAGAGCGAAAACTCTAGAAAATTCTAGAAAACTTTCTGTCCAGCCCAAGAGGATCTGCTGCTTACAGCAGTGTGTGCCTGAAGCTTTCAACCGCTGGAGAACATCAGCAAAACTCTATATAACTCTAATAAAGCAATGCAGATCTTCAGCTACATTTAGACACTGCATGCTGTTATAAACAAACTAAATAATACTCAGTAATATTAATATTAGACTCGTTACAGCAGATAACTGCGCCTCTTGAGTCCACTGATAAAATAGGTAAAAGTGGAATTAAATAAATCAATAAATAAAAACAGTAGAGTATATTTCACATTACACTTGTGCCAAAAATTCAGAAATTAATCTAAAACGAACAGCTAGTATTTAAGGAACACAAACAATACTACACGTACAAACGATATAAACGTAGCCATGCTTATTTTAATACAGGTTTTACATTATCAAAAACGCTATTGTACAACTTCAATCTTACAATCAGCTGATATTCTGTACTTTAAAACGTGAACGCACGGCAAGCATCCCAATGGAAGAATCTGAACAACATCATCAGAAACACTGTAGCAATAAAAGTTCTTTAAAGTTCAGATGTCAAAGGTAAAGTTATTATGTTGCTGTCGCATGGCACGCAGAACTGTTACAAATCAAACAGTCGGCTTAAATGGTTGAAATGTAACAGCGCTTACCTCGGTTTGAGTGGAAAGAGTGATCGTGTGAAG
>NW_015777616.1:0-964 GCF_001515625.1 Sinocyclocheilus rhinocerous | reverse complement strand
TATCTGTTGATTTCTGGAACGCAATGGCCAATCAGAGGTGTTTAATATCAAACTGGTCAACCAATGTAGTTGCAAGACACCCATGAATTCTATATAAACCGCAGATTTTCAGTGTCCTCATGTTCATTCTGTCAATTTGAGACAGTGAACCATCAAAAACTGTAAGAGAGATCTAATTTCCATCTGGAAACCTCTCAGCATGGATCATGACTAGAGCAGAGCTCAACTGCAGACTTTAGCATAATATAGAGCTATAAACTACAGAAAACCCCCAAACCCAAAAATCTCTCTCATGAAGCAGCGGCAGCAGAGTCTCCCCAGAAAGTAAAGGTTATAAACCACAAACGCTGGATGAAGAAACCATATGGCTAATGAAACGAAATTCCTCTTGACAAGCAGATGGAGTGATTTGTTACAGTAATTTTGGATGGTATTGAAATTCATAAGCATCAAAAAATATGGCATGTGGGAGAAAACTTGTATATGCGAGCATCACATTTTACCTAAATAACAGACACTCTGTCCCAGTAATTCTTCAAACTCAAGTCATGGCCTGATATTTCTACCTAGGTCAAACTCAAACTCCTAAACTTGCCAGATAGGAGGAAAAGAAAATGATCAAGGCTACCAAACATAATCACATTAGCACAAAGCTGACAGCCTGAGGCCTTTTTCTAACACTGGACTGATCTACTAAACTACCAAACCTGATGTCTCTTTGAGGTCATGGATGGAGTTTGGGAAGTCTCAGAGGGGCCAGTGCACCCCCAATGGGGCCAGCATTGTTTGAGTATGCGAATATGACAAACAAAATGAATGATTTTTAATTATTGATATTGTTATGGATGTAGTTATGGCTAACATCTCCCTCTACTGAGTCTACTATTCTTGTTATGCATTAATATTGCCATTGCCATGATGATTAATGGAATTTTTTATTTATTTTATTTATTAAATTTTATTA
>NW_015777615.1:0-965 GCF_001515625.1 Sinocyclocheilus rhinocerous | reverse complement strand
GCTGGTGAAGCTTAACTTGGTATTTAATTTGGAACATGAATTAAAAACATAAATAAATTAAATATTTATTACAATTAAAAATAAATATAAGTATACAAATATATAAAAATTTAATAAATATAATAAATATAGAAATAAATACAAAAATATTTATAAAAATTTACTAAATAAATGTACAAATAATTGCAATAAAAAATATAAAAATATATCATTTTTGGAATGATTTGCAACTGTACTTACTGTACATTTTAATATCAAAAGTAATGGAGGCATTTTTGATGCTGCTCTTGACATGGAGTGTGTAGCGGCCAGTTTCCTGGAAGTTCAGTCTCTTGAGGAACAGCAGCGCCTCGTACCTACAGTTCCACAAACCCTCACAGTGACCTCAACATATCCCGTAAAAAAATACAAAAACAATCACATTCGGCTTACGGATATGTCAACCAGGCACGTCTACAAATGTCATGTTCATCTTGCTTGCCTTGGGTAATAACTGCATTATTTAAGACTGATCGACTAAATGTAATGCTGGCCTAAATGTGTGTTTTAGACTGACCTGTCGTTATAGCTGTAAAACCTGTTCTCTGGGAGTGAGGCATTGTGGGATGTTGGAGTCTCCCACTGGTGTGAGATCAGCGGTGGATATGCTTCGATCAAAACCCTGAGATCCACATCGTCGCCTTCGTTCACCTCGATGGACAGGCCGCGGTTAGTGAGTTCAGAAGAGATCTTCGGGAAGAGTCGAATGTATGGTTCGTCTGTCACAAATCAAAGTATATATATATATATATATATTTAAATAAATAAATATTTTATTTATCTAAATATATGTATGTGCATTCTAAATATAAATGTATTTATTTATTCATTTATTTAACATCATCAATTAACAGCGTAATTGCTCTCCGTTTCTCACCCACGACCAGCAGGTGTGTGGTGGAGCTGTTGGCTCCGGCCTCGTTCTG
>NW_015777614.1:0-961 GCF_001515625.1 Sinocyclocheilus rhinocerous | reverse complement strand
ATATATATATATATATATATATATACACACACACACACACACTGCTGAGCAATTTATTAGGAGCAGCTGTACGGATACTTGTGCAATTATCAGATCTGCCAATCATGCTTCAGCAGTGCAATACTTGATTATACAGACATGGGTCTGGAGCTTCAGTTCATGTGATGTCAGTAATGTTGAGCGTTGCTCATAATTTGCACAAACAGCATGAATCCATGCACTGGTGTCAGGAGTCCAGACTGCTGCTGGTGTAATGGTGAGAGCAATGCTTTCTTTAGGTCTGTTCATACCCATCAATCATCACTGGAACGCCACAGTATTGTTTCTGAACATCTGCACCCATTAATGACCACAGCATGTATATTCGTTTGAATTTTATAATAATCAGAAACGCTATGAATCTGAATAATCCTATTCATGAACTTGAAGAATTGAGGCTGTTTTAAAGGCACAGAACAAGAATTAGTATAGCGTTCCTAAAAAAAGAGCACAGTGTCTACACTATTTATTCAGTCATTTATTATTATTCACGCAGTGCTGATGAGAAACTTCCATACACCAGTTTTTCCAGGCATGTTTTCTCTTCAATTTAGAAAATGTGACAATTATCCACACATATTATAAAGAAAAATTGCATATAATAGTATATAACTTCAGCATTATTAAAAACTTTGAAATATAATCCAAATGACCTTGTATACAAATCGCTTGTATTGTTTATACTTTATATGATGATTAGTTTTCATATGCACACAGCTGAATTAGAGCTGTGACGCACCAGTCGGTTGGCCTCGTCGTCCGCTCTGGATCCGATGGCCAGGATCTCTGAGGTGCTGTTGAAGCACAGGGAGCTCGCCGCTGTCACCAGGTTCATGATGGCCTTCAGAGGTCTGGGCTCCAGCTTCTGCAGGCAGTCCTGCTGCGAGTAGATGTTCACCACACCGCTCTGAGACCTGCAGAC
>NW_015777613.1:0-964 GCF_001515625.1 Sinocyclocheilus rhinocerous | reverse complement strand
ATGTTTTTTGAGCAGCAAATCAGCATATCAGAATGATTTCTGAAGTTCATGTGACTGAAGACTGGAGTAATGATGCTGATGCAAAGGATCAGCTTTGCCTTCATAGAAATTAATTACATTTTAAGTTATATTCAAATAGAAGTTATTTTAAAATGTAAAAATATTTCACATTTTTCTGTATTTTTGCTAAAATAAATGCAGCCATGGTGAGTCTTGAAAAGACTCAAAAAATTAGCATAACAATCTTCCCAACTCCAGACTTATAATAATAAGTCATTGTAAATTGTAATTAACAATAGAGTTGGCAATATTATAGAGTTTGGTCCTTGCTCATTATGGGCTTTATACATAAGGAGGATTCAGGATTTTATAGGACTATTTTTGTCCATTGGCTGTTTTCCATTAGTTTTGTGAATAACAGAAAATGTGAGTTTTCCCATTTTCTTAAACCACCAATTAAATTCTGTCAGTGTCTAAACTGTTAATTAAAAGAAAGCAGGGTCAAGGGTAACCTGGCAACATTCATGTCAACTAAAGGTCAGCTACAAGCTTTGTCACAATGAAAAAGTTAGACTTCATTTGTTGCCCTTGAGAAACACAATATGTAGCAGGAGGAGGCAAATGGCATTTGAAAACAGCGTCTGTGTCAGTTTTTAAATGATTTTAGATATGTGCCATTTAAGACAATCTGAAGTTAAATGAACATGTTGCGAATACAGCTATGAATACCGGATATGACTCCATTTGTTCATGTCTATATTGTTTTTTCCTTACAAAAATATTCTCGAAAACCCCTAAGGCAACTTCTCAGAAACATTGTGCCCCAAATTATCCATAGGCTTGTCACAAATAAAAAAAATTCACAAATTAATATTATATATTATGTGATTATGATTTAATTTCTTCCTCCAGAAAATTAAATCAGTAACAAAACATCCTGAGGCAGGTTGAATTTGCTATGCAG
>NW_015777612.1:0-964 GCF_001515625.1 Sinocyclocheilus rhinocerous | reverse complement strand
GCTTAAAGAGAAAAGCAAACAGTAAAATGAACCTTGAGCCTCAAAAAACAAAAGCTCTGGTCCAAAACCGAGTGAGCTGCATTTTGGGAGACTCAACAACTCAAAAGGGATTCAATAGAGTTTGCCATTAGCATTTTTAAGCTAACTACACACAACTCTAAGCATAAAAACATACAAATACTGAATAAAAAGTCCATTTTAATTACATTTAACTATTTTTTGGCATATTTCAGAATTGAATAAAATGTTTTATTATATAAAATAAGAATAAAATAAGTACACTACTGGGATCGGTGAGATTTTTTTTGAATGTAAAGGCTCTATGCTCACCAAGGCTGGATTTAAAACACTACAACTTAATTGTTTTCTGTTTTAATACATTTCAGAATATAATTTTTTTCTGTGATGGCAAAGCTGGTTTTTCAGCAGCCATTACTCCAATCTTCAGTATCACAATTATTATTATTAAAGTTGAAAACAGTTGTGCTGATGCTGCTTAGTTATTTGATGATTAGAAAGTTCAAAAGAACAACATTTATTTGAAATAGAAATCACTTGTAACATCATTAATGTTTTTTACTGTCACTCTTTATCAGTTTAATGTATCCTTTCTAGATAAAAGCATTAGTTTGTTTAAAAAATATATATATTTCACTCACTTCGTAATCCAACTTGAATTGCACTGTTGTGCAGTACATTTTGGAATTGCCTTCATTATGATCTATGATACATTGTTTTAAATCAGCATGTATATTTCGCGATATAGGTAATCTTAAATGCATTGCGCAAAGTGAACTTGCCTTTTGAAAACACGGGGAGCGCACCCATGATGCGGTTTATGTAGGCAGCTTATTAGGATTGGGAAGAGAACTCAAGACACGTTAGTTTATGTTAAACTGACGTTAACTTAAATGTTTGTTCTAAACGTGCTCACCCTCTCACCTCTGCTGTCTTGTGGATTTTA
>NW_015777611.1:0-962 GCF_001515625.1 Sinocyclocheilus rhinocerous | reverse complement strand
CAGTGTCACATGATCCTTCAGAAATCATTCTATGCTGATTTGCTCAAGAAGCATTTCTTATTATTATCAATGTTTAAAAAGGTTTAAAAAACTTAAGAAGTTCTGACAAGTACTGTCACTTTTGATCAATTTAAAGCCTTACTGGTCATCCTGAACTTTTTAACAGTAGTGTAATTAATCACGTGTAGCTTGGCGTTTGAAAACAACAAGAGAAAAGACTATTTTTGAGATATAGACTATGTGACAACTAGCCCCGTGTTCCACTATATCTCCTAATATCTCATCATATCACATTTTTCTTACACTACATTTCATAATGAGATGAATGACTCTGAGGCTATTTGATTTAACTTGACCAAGGGCATTTTCTAAGACTTCAAGCTTTTGTTGCAGATTCAAGTCCCTTTGCTGATTGAAGTCATATTTCTAAATCACTCACTTCTCCAATTCTTCTCAGTTCCGGTGGTACTTAGGGGCATTTTAATTAAATTAGGCTCAAATTGTCTTGCAGTCATTTTCACTTAGACCATCAAGAATGGGTCTCGGTTTGCGCTCTTCGTGAACCCAATTAAATCTAATATCATTTTATAGCTGCAGAGCAGAATTATTGAGCAGTCAATTTATCTGTTCATCTCGGCTAGACAATATCTTATTCAGACATTATTTATTTTAAAGACCGCAATGGAACTTTGCAAGTCTGTGAGTTATTGCGTTAGCTTTGACAAGTTGAGATGCATCTTGCTGTTATTGTGAAGTAAACCGAAAGTGATATTACAAAAAGCTCATAATATTCACATTCTTTCAAAACTGCTTTAATTGAGCACAGCTACTTCATAACCACAAAGTAATTTACTCTTCATGGTTAAATAGCATTAAAGTGATCAACTCAGATGACTGCATCTGAGAGATTATTAGTATTTTTTCCCCTCTTTACTTAGCTAATGAGAATGAAACATAAATCT
>NW_015777610.1:0-964 GCF_001515625.1 Sinocyclocheilus rhinocerous | reverse complement strand
GAAGAAAAGAGCAGAAAGAAATGTCTGCCTATAAATACAACTAATACATAGGAAAGAACATTTATTGTAATAATTCTGACAAGCATGCTTATTTAAATCTGCTCAAATAACAGAAAACAATTTCAAATAAAATTTTCCTCATATATGTTCACTGTGAGCTCACTATTACTTACAGCATGCACAAATACAGGGTGACTTAGTAGCAAAAATACATAACACAAAAAAAACTCTCATGCTCTGTACATAAACCTGTGCATGATTTTCACAAAATACATTTGAGCCAACTGTCATTTATGAATGATTAATTCTCGTAAATATTTGAAAAAAGAACGCCCTGTATTTTACATGCTCTACTACAACAATTCAATAAAATGTTTGCATTTATTATATTCAACTTTCCACCATTGCAAAAACTTGAGTTAGTCGCTTTATAGTATTCTAGAATCTGTTGCAAATGTTTCTATATTTTTATTATAATTATTTTAATTATAAAAGAACAAGTTGTGTTTCTTCTGTGGTTCTTTGCAACGCCTTACGTTCAGCAGAGATCCCTCTACTTTTCTCTCTGTGTAGAGTTCTTTAGATCAAAGTTACTGATGTCACATTATAAGTAAAGAACATAAAACTACAGAATAAAAAGTTTTTTTGTTGGCTTAAAAAGGTTCTAGTGTGACATCAGACGGTAAAATCCTCTTGGACTGTAATTTAAAGTGCAAATACAGATCTGAAAGGACTTGCAAATTTCCACATACTATTGTAATAATTAGCGTAACGCATGAAGTAGCTACATTAGTTTTACTAACCATACTTTCTAATGAGAGGTTCACTTCACTTCTTATCTAACTTTTCTATTGATTATTTGTTTTGGAGTACTAAAAGAGTGTTCTAACCTGGCATTAGTGCAGTCGTTGTAGAGGGACTCGAAGTCTTTTCTGGAGATGAGTTTGCAGCGGTTGACCCCGGG
>NW_015777609.1:0-964 GCF_001515625.1 Sinocyclocheilus rhinocerous | reverse complement strand
GAAATCAATAGCGGTGGCTTCGGAGACTGTTTTACAGTCAAGGCATCTCTCGGCTTAAATGTTTGTCTGTTTTAGTCAATGACACTTCTCTGCAAACTATTACCCACCAGGAATGAAGAACAAATGCGAAACAAATAAACTAGGCGGTGACCCATCTTGCCATTGTTTGCGCTTACAGATGGAATCCTGATAGTGTGGAAATTTTCTTTATGCACCGTCAAAGCAAAATCTATCACAGCCGAGATCCAGGCCATTATACAACTGCCTCGGAGGAAATATTGCATCGCTCTATGGCTTGTTTTATCCTGATCTGCTTTGTACACCCATCATGAGATGGATCTGAAAGCAGCTCAAGAAAGCCATTGCTTTCTTTGCACTGCGATAAAGGAGGATTTCCCGACCGCTATGTATAGAAGGTTATCGTTGCCTGTGTAATACCTCAAAACTGTCGAGCAACAACAACCAAAACAGCACCACTGCTCATCCTTGAAACAAAAAGATTGAATTTACTTCTCTTAACTGATGTGGTCATAATTCTATTACAACCTCATTTTTATGATATAGTGCATTCACATTTTTATGGATACCGAGAGAGATTCTTCCAGAAGGACTGCTTTTATGGTAAAGACGTGAATTGAAATAATTAGTGACCCTTTGTATGTGCTAATGGTGAAAAAAGGCTTTCTCATTTCAGTCAAACAATCCATGTAATTGTTTGTTTGTTAAACTGGCTGCTCTAGCTGAAAGATGTCCCGCAGTTCCCGCGCTCTCTTTGTAGCAGATACGATGTTATACTGGCATCGGCACTGTTAACCTTTTTCTTCAGGCAGCCACATTAGATCTGAATTGGATGCAATTGTATTCTTGCTTCAGAATGTGCCCTACAAGCCAAAATGCTCCTGCAGCTTTTAAGCAAATTATTTTTGCTTGTGGAACTTCCGTAACAAAGCTTCTTGTTCCTGAC
>NW_015777608.1:0-962 GCF_001515625.1 Sinocyclocheilus rhinocerous | reverse complement strand
TTTTATTTTGGATGTGATTAATCACGATTAATCATTTGACAGCACAAATTATTATTATTATAGATTTACTGACAATTGTTGCTTAATGCAGAATAAACCCACTTCATAATGGAATAATTGCATTTTTATTTTATTTTATACATTACTATTATTATTATTATTATTACATTTTTACTGACAATTTTACTTAAAAATGCAGGATAAGTTAATAATGTTGTAGTGCTTTTTATATAGCTACGACGATGATGCGTAATGCAGAAACAGTGCTCAATTAAAAAGTATAAGCTATATGTAATGTGTGACTTCGTAATAGTGCAATAAATAATTGAGTTAATAAAATCGCAGTGTTTAGAAAACCTTGCCTAGTGCCTGAATTCATGTTCAGAATATACAAATTCACAAAATAAGGAACTCCAGTTTCTGGCCAGCATGGTGAATAACAGCATTTGTGGGTGAATCTGCCAGTATCTCTCTGATGCTCAGATTTCCTCTCTAACCAAACATCATTACCACCGAAAGAGCCGGCAGTCACTGCCATAGATTACGAGTAAACATGCCAAATTAATCTGATCTGTTGATTTGCTAATTTGACAGAAATGAATTGACATTGAGTAATTTAAATTCTTACCTAGTAACACATTCACACCAGAGTAACACATTCATGAGCTGTTAACAATTCTGTATGTGTATGGACATACATGTGTGTTTGCACACACTAATATCCCTTTGATTGATGCTATAAATTTATGAAAGTTATTGTTGGATTGTGTAAAGTATAATCTTCTTATTTTCTTTTTTAGGAATTATGGACAATATATAGCATTGTTAGCACAGCTAATACCGCACTAGACTCAAATATCTAGTTTTGCTCTCTTGCCTTTTTATCTTCTTAAAGGGATAGTTCACCCAAAAATGAAAATTTACTCACCCTCAAGGCATCCTAGGTGTATATGACTTTCTTC
>NW_015777607.1:0-964 GCF_001515625.1 Sinocyclocheilus rhinocerous | reverse complement strand
GTGTGTGTGTGTGTGTGTGTTATACGAGAAAAATCATATCTGGCTTTATCCTCAGACCCCCTGGCCACCTGGCAGAGACAGTGACCCTTCCATCTGCCCCCTGCTGTCTTCCTGTTTGTGTGTGTTTTGTGGATCCAGAGAGATGGGAATAAAGCGGCCCACACGGGCCCGGAGTGCAGCGCTGCATGTGCCAGGTGACTCCCCAGGCCCTCTTGAAGACATGCTCCCCTCATCTTTGGCAGCCAGGCTCAGGTGCGGCTCATAAAGACTGGGCTACGATGCCAGCAGGTGGCGCTGTTTTCTTCCCCAATTATGCCTTTGTTTGCTGGTTGGCATCCAGTTTGTTTTGGACGAGTCCCCTCACCCGCTGGACAAGAGCCAGGGGGAGTTTTGTATGTGTGTGGGCTGGTCTTTCCACCAACATCGCTTCTCAAAGCCTCCTCGGACAGAGCCAGAAACGATAAGCTCACGGTAAGCTCCTGTTTTGAATCTAATGTGAATGTGCCACGTTCTTGATCATATTCTTTGCGAAGACCCACATATGTCTGACCATTTGTCTCGCAAATAGATGACGACAGAGAAGCCACTCTCTCTTTGGTTGCCTGTGACTTACCGCCGAGGGTACGTGTTTACTGACCTACAGCTTTTCAAGATCTGTTCTGCAAGGACTTCTTCAACCCCCGTCGTCTTGGTGGATTAGAGCAGGTACTTTTTCAAAAGAGAGAAAGAGAGAGGGCGAGTCACATTTTTGATACCCCTGACTGAAAGGGGCATCGGTGCAACAGAGCGGGGCCCCATCCCAGAATCCCCTACTTTTCCCTCATTATCTCTTTCCCCAAGCTGCTGTTCCTCTTCCCCTGGATGTTATCTTCAGCTGCTTATGCCCTAATACCACAATTGTTGTTTTCTAAAAACAATTATTAGCAATCCCATTGAGGCTGAGGGGTTTTTAGCAGCTTTCTTT
>NW_015777606.1:0-964 GCF_001515625.1 Sinocyclocheilus rhinocerous | reverse complement strand
CTAAATATGATAGAAGGAGCCGAGCGCACAGCGAAACTCACATACAGGAGCGCCCTTTGGATTACTTCTGACCGTATTGTTTTGATTTTATTGTAAACATTTTTATCTAAATAAGACGTGGTTTTGTTTGATTGTTATTGTTATGATGAAGGGTGCGTGTGTGTGGTCGCTGGTCGCGGTGTGTGTGTTGTGTGTGTGTGTCGCGTATAAACCGGTGATCATCATTCATGGGCTCTTCGACACCTCTGCGGATTTTATCAACCTTCACCGATTCATCAACCTGGTAAACCATTCATCTGATAATATTATTATGTGCTTGCTATTGTTACTCTGTGTCACCAAGAGTATCAAATCTGTACGTTTGCACAGGGTCAATATACAGACAATAACTCCACAATAGAGACGATTATTAAGGACAAAACGCCTCGTCCTTACCATGGTACATACACTGAGAGTATAAAATGGTGTAACCGTCGTTTTTATAGTCTACCTAAAATTCTGTCCATTTGTTTAAGGTTGTTATTAATTAATTCTTGTATTTTTGTATTGTTCTTTTTGTGTTTTAGTTTTACTGTAGCGCTTTTTTTAAGAAAAGTGCATTACAAATAAAATGCATTATTATTATTATTATTATCAAAAGAATAATTGGCATATTAAACGTACAATACATGAAACTCCAAGATATGCTAACGCATATGTGGTTTTTCAATTATAAAAAATAAAAATGCTGTAGGTCTATTTATTATCTTCAATTATTTAAAAAAAGATTATTTACTGAAATAAAATAATATAATATACATCATTTATTGCTATATAAATATTTTTGTTGTAGCTCCTCATGACTTAAGATGGGAATAACATGTAACATTATTCAAAGAAATACACAGCATGCTGCATGCGTTTGTTACAGAGCACAGTTTGTTGTCTGTTGATCTGTAACTGATGTGTGTGTGTGTGTTGTCTG
>NW_015777605.1:0-964 GCF_001515625.1 Sinocyclocheilus rhinocerous | reverse complement strand
GGTGGGATTTCCATAATTCACAAGTGCTAATGGCTTCATAACTCGTCCCTTGCTGTCCTGTACATATTCTATCGATCCAAGAGTCTGACTAACAACCCCGCAGAGATAATGACTGAAGCTGACAGCCGTAAGTGCTGAGGCCAGTGTAAATGCAAAAACACGCGCTTATGAATCCATACTCACGCATGCAGGAAGAATAAGAACTGAAAAGCAACTAGCAGAACAGTGTTTTACCAGAACGATCGCTACAACCTATGAATGAACTGCAATGCAAAGCGATTCTGGATTCCGGATTGAAACAGAAACCGAAGCTTGTGCGTCGCAGCAGCTTGTGTTTGGATATGCTTAGCATACTTGTACTTGTATTCACATCCTTACAATGAGTACTGTAAAAGTACACCAATGGAGTTGGAATTTTAAAGCTTTGCCATAGTAATCCGCAGAGGTTTACATACTCTATGCAAAGTGTAAACCTAAAAGTCAGGAGTTGAGAGCTTTGAGAAGTGCCTTCGTGTTCTTTCTCGATTGTGTCCTATTTTGCTTTGTTCAGGTATTTCTGAAGTCACGCTGAACATACTTGAAGTCTTTGTTAAATGTATATTGTGAAACCAGAGAACACAGCTTTTAGAAATGAACAGTTCCTGTGTTTTGTGCCCACTTGAGTTTGGCAGGAGGTTTCGGGGGTCCCGTGCGGTGGGTGGGTCGGTGGTGTAGGGGTCTGCTCATGTCTCGGTGTGTGTGTACTTGTTGTAGAGCCTTGGCATGATCGGTAGAGATGTCCACAGAATAACCTCTAGGTACACGTCAACAACACAGGAAGCCCTGATGAAAAGAGAAAGACTGGTTAGGAACATATACAGTATAAATATATGAAAACATGCTTTAGACGTTTAGACTCATTTGTTTGGTTTATGAGTATTACACTCTTAAAAAGAAAGGTGCTTCACGATGCCATAGAAGAACC
>NW_015777604.1:0-964 GCF_001515625.1 Sinocyclocheilus rhinocerous | reverse complement strand
AAAAATGCATATTCATTAGAAAAATGCTTGTTTTGTCTTATTTTACATGGTTTTAAGTCATCTTAGAGCTCTCTTGCAAGTTTGCTGAGGCCCCCTAGTGGCCCCTGGCCCCATGGTTGAGAACCACTGCACTAACACCCTCTTCCACAGACCCTCTTGATCCTCAAACTCCTGCTCTATGTGATTGGTTCTGATCCTATTCAAAAATTAGTGCACAACAAGTGAACATAACCACGAAATAATCTTACCAGTATGTCAGAACCAAGGATGATGAAGGAGCGGGTTTGATTTCTGGGCACCACGGCTTGCACTAACGGCAGACCATCGCTCACCACCTACATGAACCAACATCAAAAATAATCACAACACAAATCACAGTTTCACAGCAACTCTATAAACCAAGTCATTAGCACACGGTGCTCAAAAAGTTGTATTTCGGCATATTATTCAGCTCAAATAATATACTGATAAATTCAGGCTCACCTCCTTAAAAGACCGGAGTTTACTGAGCTGATCAAAAAGGTTGGGGGGCAGAATGTCCAGACGGGCATTCCGCCTGAATGCATTCTCTGCTGACATACGGGGAGGATGGGGCTCCTGAATTACACACAGAGGTTTCACTTGTGCCATATTACACATATTACACAAATGCCTTCAGACCCAGGGTTTTTATCATGAACTAAAACTATAAAATATGAAAAACATTTCTGCTTTTTGAAATACAATAAACATTAGATGAAAAACTTGCAACTGATGGCAAATAAATGAAATAAGTTCAAGCACTAGTATAAAAAAAAAAAAAAACCTGGGAGCTCATATAAAATGAAGCTTATGCTGACTAGAGATGGAAACATCTTTCTGATGTCCCACCTTGAGAAGCTGACAGGGCGTCTGGCCAAAGTTGCTGATGATGCCTTCCAGGGCCTTGCGCTCGGTCTCATTAGCTATGGCGTCCAGATCCACT
>NW_015777603.1:0-964 GCF_001515625.1 Sinocyclocheilus rhinocerous | reverse complement strand
TTAAAGGGTAAAAAAAATAAATATATATATATATATAAATTTGGATACATTTTATATGTAATATAAAATGTACACTGAATATATCTGAATATATATAATTTATGCAAAAAAATTAATACATAATTTTTAAAATATATTTATATAATATTTAATATAATTTATGCAAATAAATTGGCTTTTTTTGCATAAATACATTTTTATTTTTGGCACAACATTTTAATGGTCTTAAAAATAGACGTTTGATTTTCTGTTGATTTTGGGGTGAAATATGACCTGGATTTGTGTGTAAATATCACAGAAAGTGTCTGTCGCAACAGAATGGTTTCAGAGCCATTGGTTTGAGCCTCTGTACAGTAACGAGTGTGTGGTTTGATCAGGAGCTGAATCTGATGACGGACAGCAGGAAGTGATGCGTTTCTCCAGAAGCAAACACTTTGATGTGAATGTCGTGTGGTTGTTCAGTCTGTGTCTCGTCCGTGTTTCAAACCTGAGAAACAGAGAAGCCTCTTTATGCTGATGTGGGAACAGCCATGTGTCGTCATGTCACGTATGAAAGGCCAAAACTTTACACACGATCACCTCTTCAGTTCATCTGCTCACTATTTATATCCTGGATTATTGTTGCTTAGCTCTGGTTGGGTTCAGGACCTCGTGATCCTGGACTTCAGACGTCATGAACACAAGCTGTTTGTAAATTGTCAATGAAACATAACAGATTGTATTTAGATTATTTAAATGAGAAGAATATGTACGCATTATACACCTGAAAATATACATATGTTTTAAAAGGATGTTTGTTGTCTTGTTTTTCTATTAAAAACGTCATTCTTTTCATGACCCTCAACATACAGGCTTCTGTCTAGTAGCTCATTTTCAACATTTTTTTAAAACACTAAAAAAAAAAAGACTTAAATCATCAGTGTTCACAAACCTGCCTTTGCTTAAACCATTTATTTCTGAAAGA
>NW_015777602.1:0-964 GCF_001515625.1 Sinocyclocheilus rhinocerous | reverse complement strand
GAGTGGATGCATTTGGGTCAAGTCATTGACCGCTTGCTTTTCTGCATATATGTTGTGTTTCTCTCAGTTAGTTTTATTACTATTTTGGTATTTTGGTTGTACTGGTACAATAAAACTGCATCTTTAATATAAATAAACCAATTAACACTATATAGGAATGAGTGCTTTTGAGTACAGTATATGATTATTGAACTTGTAACATTGCTATTTATTAATGTAATGTAATACTGCTGTATAGCTAATAGTGAATATTCACGCACAAATGCTGAGCTATATATACTGGAAATAAAATTTATGTCACAAATGTATTTCTGTAATGTCTAAATCCTTTAAATTATTGAAATGATACACTATGGGTTATGTAGAACAAAAATAGTTTTGAAATTAAAAAATAATTGTATTGTCACTGTCTACCTGTTTCCCTCTTGAAAAAAAAATCATATATGTGGAAATTATCTTTATTTCAGTCAGAAAGAACAAAATGTAGGGCAGAATTGATGTTATTTATTAGGAATTGACTGGATGTTGTAACGTGGGTGTTACATCAGGGAGGGATTTTTGACATCAGGAAAAAGAAAAGGAAAGTTGTTTCAGAGGTGCAGCAAAAAATTTGAAAGAATGTTTTTTTATTTTATTATTTAATATTTTACAATTATTTAATCATTTATACTTTAAAATCATACACAATAAGGCTAGGAGCAATAATTATGAATGTGAATAGAATCAGTTTTAATTTCATGTTTATATTATCTGTACTTGTCCAGTAGGTGGGGGTGAAAATTAACTTTCAGTTTCATTTCTGTCATTTGTGCTATCACAAACTTGATCAGTTGCAACAGCTGCAGTGATATGTCCATGTCTTGTGACAGTTTTCATGTAGTTTCAAAAGCAGGACATTCTCATACTTATTCTGTGTTCAGTAAAAATCACATATTTATGATACAAAACTGATCACCATTCATAA
>NW_015777601.1:0-964 GCF_001515625.1 Sinocyclocheilus rhinocerous | reverse complement strand
ATGAAATGTGCTATACAAATAAACTTGCCTTGCCTTGCCTAGTGACTAATATTAGTTATTATGATAATGCTAAATTAGCTTGGAAGTAGGCCTATAATATGAATTGAAAAGAAACATATTTCTGGTTTGGAGTTGATGAGGAGCTACTTGAGTCATATTGATGAAGCTGTGGAGGGAAGATACACCTAAAAATTTTCAAAAACACACTGTAGGCTACTAGATGAATGATCAATAAGCTATACAAGATCATCAAGTTGTCTGTCTGTCTTGTTTTTTTCCCTCCACATTTTGGCGCTGGTTTTGCAACTTTAGATTTGGCCTTTGGCTCTAAAGAAATATATAAAAACAACAGTAAAGGATATTTTTAGAACTGGCTTTAAATTCAGAGATTCTAAGGAATCACTATTATATAAGTTGTTCATTTGCTAGTTTGTGTGTAAATCTCAAGAAATAGGCCTATGTAATGTAATGTTTAGAAAAGGATGCAAGAGGCTTGCTCAACCTGACTTCACATCAGCTAGCATCTATTTGTTTATGTTTGTCAGTTATGTCTGGTAAAGCGAGAGACTACAAAACAGTATATAGAATATCTCTAAAGACAAGCAGCCACGTTTTAAAGTATTTAGAATACTTTGCATATGTTTGCATACTTCAAAACTTCAAAAATGTGCAAGGTTTTCATTCTGTTCTTCACTCAGGAACACAAAATATAAAAAGCAAATATATAAATGCTTTTAAATGCTACATAAATGCTTTATGAGTTGTGCCAAGCAGTTGAAAGATGAAAAGAGAACAGGAAACACAAGATGCTTCCACCAGCTCATTAGGCCCTCTAGTGGACACCTTTGAACCTTCAAATAGAGTTTCCTTCATTTTTCAGTCTGTTATGAAGGCACATTACATACATTGCGTGTATATACTTTTAAATGTACTGTATGTAGCATATATATATATATATATATAT
>NW_015777600.1:0-964 GCF_001515625.1 Sinocyclocheilus rhinocerous | reverse complement strand
CTTGTTTGCATCCAGTAATATTTTTATTATTTAGGACATATGCAGAATACATGCTTTCTTTCTCCGTTCGGGAAGTGGAAGCCTTCATATTGATGCAGGAATATAAGCTGGACGCTGTGTGAAGACAATCTCAGCCCTGTTTATTTTCATGAATAACTGCTATATGCTCATGCTAACTGCACAATAGCTAATGTGTGAAGCTCTGAAAGCGCGCTGCTAAGCAAGGAAAGGGCTTAGCACCTACTGAGAGAGAAATGTGGCCAATCTAGCTTCGCGTTTAACTAAAGCCTGAATGTGGAAGGGCAAACAATTAGACAACGTACCAGATCAATTATGTATAATCTGAAGGTGTAAAACAGGCTCAGTTCAATTAGAGGTCAAGCTCTACGGGATCAGGCCACTGCTCGAATGATTTAATCAGGGCCGTTTTATGGCGCTTTTTAAATAGGAAGTCTTTATAAGTGTACACAGCACTAAACCACAGGTACCTTCACTCGGACAGACCGTTAGAGGAGAGATTTTCTTACAAAGTGACAGTCACCAACATTTTAGGTACATCTGAAATGTTCAAAACGAAGTATAAAGCCGTAATTGCTGGAAACAGCTACAGCCTGTCGTGTCAAAACAACACTGTGCAGTATATCTGGGTATAACACACATTAGGTTAAATGTAACTTATGTTTTAACCCCAGTCGCATTTAACCCGCTCCTTGCATGCTGGTCAAAAATGACAGAATTTAATTTTTTATTTCAATGAAATTATTGTACTACATTTTAGTTTGACAATGTTTTTAAATCAATATTTTGTATTTTTAGGGGTAATACAATTTTATGGTAATAAATTATATTTATGCAATATTTATAATCCATTTTTACCTGTTAACCACTTTTTAAGCATAGACCTGAAATTGAAATTTATAATTTAAACTGTTGTAAATCTTGAATGCTTTGGAGCACAGACTTA
>NW_015777599.1:0-964 GCF_001515625.1 Sinocyclocheilus rhinocerous | reverse complement strand
CGCTACAGGTACTGTTTAAGAACCTTAAACAGGTACACACTACTGCTAGGAGTAAAATATATTCCATATCCAAATAATTTAAGTTGCATATCACTATTTAAGTCAAATATTATTTCATACCTCACTAAAATAAAATAAAAAAGTCCAGATGTGTTTTTTTTAACACTCATGTTTAAGATTATTGGTTGTTTGTTTGTTACATTTGTATTACATTCATAAGAATTAAATGCGTTATGATGATGTTCATTAACAGAAAATAGTTTACGTTAAAAATACGCCAGTATTTAGTGTGGAAGATTCTCTATAGTTAGATTTATTATTTATTTATTTTATTTTAATCTACGTTTTTCTGTCTACAGTCTCAGGCAGGCTAATTCGTCTTTTAAAAGAGGATTGTGCGCTAACATTTAGCACCGTTTTACTTAAAAATACAGTGAACTGGTGTAAAATAAAACATTAAAGTTGCGAGCAACACCGTTCAATCTGAATACGTTCTCAAATAAATCCACCGTGCTCGACATGGAAGAAACCGCTCCAGGAGAACAAACATACCTCCAGGTTCTCCAGCCTCTGCTTGAGTGACTGTAAAGTCCGTGAGAGTTGAGTCAGTGTGTCCGTCGGACCCCTCGACACATCTCCCATTGTGTTCTTGGTGCCCGTTTCCTTCCGTCGTCCGCCGACCCTCGCGTCTCCAGGCTCGGACGCGCTCTGACTTTCGCACCTCGTCAGCTTGGAAGTCAGTTCCCTGATGGTTTCCTTCTGGTTCATGATTGTTTCCTTCTGTTGCAGCACCGTCTCTCTGAGTTGCATGACCGTGCTCTTGAGATCCTCCCCAGGCACGCTGTTCTGCAGTGTAGCGGCGCATATGTCCATATCCTTGGGCACGGACGTGCAAATGAACTGGGTCTGTCCAAAGTCCTGGCTCATCCCGTCCGCCAAAAGACAAGAAAGTATCAAAAGTTTC
>NW_015777598.1:0-964 GCF_001515625.1 Sinocyclocheilus rhinocerous | reverse complement strand
CTCTCTAGTCTGATTCATTTGAGTAAATCGGTGATTCATTTTGCTAAATGGATGCTTCATTTCAACTGGTAAAAAAATGGTTTATCCTTTCACTTGAGTCATCACTTAATAGTGTTTCCAGTCCTTGGGCAACATCATTAGATGTTTTCTTTTCATAGCAAAATAAAAATGTACATTACTGAGGTTAATGGCTATAAAAAATAAAGATGAATTTAAGATTATCCAGTAAGATTTTATTTGGTTTGATCCCAATGGTTTGGTTTCAGACTATGAAAGAAGTTCTAGTTCCATTCTAACTATCTTGACAAACATTTTCAAAGTAGTTTCTCCAACACTGATGTGTGTGAGGTTATGTAAAATATCCCAAAGCCAACCAGACATGTTTGTTTATCCCAGTCTTCCAGTGATATCTCTCAGATCCGAGACCTTCAGGGTGAAATGGAGGAGCTGAAGAAACAGAGACAGACCCTACAGGAGGAGGTGAGACAGACACACTGAGACATAGATGTGTGATGCATTAGATGTCCATTCACATGTGGAGCAGGCACATATGAACATAATACTGTAACATGGGCCGACTCACAGTTTACTACTGTTAATAAAGTTCCTACTTTTAAGCAGTAACATGAAATAATGCAAAATACTTAAGAAATCCATCAGAAGTAAAATGCTTTTTAAATGGGTTTATTTTCAGTGTATTGTGATTTGGGACACAATGGAATGGCTTGTTTCCACCATAGAATTAAAAAAAATTAATAGGTAATTGCGACTTTTTAATCGAACAATTTACATAAATGCAAACTCGTAATTGCAAGAAAAACGTCAGAACTGTATAATATAAACAGACAAATAAGCAAACAGAAATAAGCAAACAGAATTGTGAAATATAAACAGAATTCACAGGAAAACTTTTACCTGCTAACTGTCGGTTCCACTTTTTGAGCATAGACCTGAAAATGACATT
>NW_015777597.1:0-963 GCF_001515625.1 Sinocyclocheilus rhinocerous | reverse complement strand
GTCTAAACTCCTGCTGCTGCTGCTGCTGCTGGTGCTGTACATCACTGTGCTGGAGCTCAGCGGATTCAGACGCTCCTTGGGGTGAGAGACGCTCCACACCAAACACACAAACCATCAGCAGGATTTACTGATAAAGCTGGTCAGCCGCTGAGCTGAATCTCACTGATGGTGTATGTTTGTGAGTGCAGGACGGTGTTGTTGAGCGCTCGCGGTCTGGAGCCCGTCCTCTCTCTGCTGCTGTTCTCCACCGCACTCGCCCTTCACTCCAGACAGATGGAGCTCAAGCTGCGGCTGGACTTCCTCTGGGCCACTCAGGTACAGCAGAGCATCACACGCAGTCACAAACACAAGAAAACCTCCCATCATCATCCATTCTGCACACTGCCTGTCCTCCATACGGTCACGGGATGCTTGAGTCGTTTTCAATGTTTTCACGTTTCTCTTTTGGAAGAAGGCTGCATTTATTTGATCAAAACACAGTAAAAACCAGGGTTGTGGTAGTTCATTAAAACTAAAACTGAAACAAAAATTAAAACCATTGAAAAACTTAATAACAAAATAAATCTTAACTAAATTTAAATACAATATAAAAAAGTTCATCTAGCTTCCATTTTAATTTAGTTTAACTTTACGTACTAAAATAACTAAAACTGAAATAAAAATTAATATAAACTGTATAGTCATGAAATGAAAAGATGACAAAACACAACAAAATTACTACAACTTTGACTAAAATCAAAATTAAAACAAAAACAATTAATATTTTAATATTTTCATTATATTTCATTATATTATCATTGTATAATAATATTTGCCTGGTCATTGCTGCAATTGACTAACAATAATCAAGTATTCCAGAGGGTTGTGTAATGAAACATTATGACCTGCTGTACTGTGACAGTATGCCTCTGTGTGTGCGTGTGTCTGTGTGTGTGTGTGTCTGTGTGTGTGTGTGTGTGCGTG
>NW_015777596.1:0-964 GCF_001515625.1 Sinocyclocheilus rhinocerous | reverse complement strand
ATTTGGTGCAGTTGCTGATGTTTTTATGGCCGAAAAGATGATATTCTGATAGCTTTTAAATGAGATTTTATAGCAGACTACTTACATAAAATACATATAAATATCCGTTTTATATCTCCCAATAATGTTTTGGTAAGATGCTATTTAAATGTTTAGTTTTATGATCAAAGCTCTGTAGTTTTTATTTTGGATACATAATGCAATACAATAAAATGATGATTGAGTGATGTACAACTAAACCTTCCTCAAAAGCATCATATTTGATACATTTCAACAAGATTTTAAAATGAAAAATGTAAGGATAGTGAAGTAAACCAGTTACATCAGCCCAGTGTTCATCTTGAAATATTATTAAAAATATACTTTATCCTTATCCTATTTATAGTTATCCTTATTAAAAACATTTTTAAAAAGTATAAACTGTCAATCAGACGACAGATTGTGTTCAAGAGCTTTTCTGCAAGGTTTTGATCATGTTGATCAGCAATTTTTCCTTCAGTTAAGTGATTCAGTTTAAGTATTTGACACAAACACAGGCTGAAAACAAATATTCCCACATAAAAGCCCTGAAAATCAATTCTAGAGTGTAAATATTGTAATAAAAAGTTCCTTTCTGTCATTGCAGTTGACTTTGTCAGTAATGCATTTGGATTGTGTAACGTCGATGCCCCAAGAAAGTGCACAAATGAATCCCAACAGCAAAGGAGAGTCATTTTGAGAAGAATGGGCTCTGTGTGGAGCGGATGATTGGTAGGCGCCCGTCTCATCAATTCTACAATAGCTTTTTTGTCTTTTTTTGTATGTTTTTCATATTTTTCTATCCGACAGGCAGAAAGGTAGTGCGGCTGCTGATGCAAAAAGAGGGTTTGCTGAAAGGATTGAAGATTTTCCAGACGTTTCATCCATAAAAGCATTCATCTACAGTACAGGCCTACATCCAAAAACATATTTGCTTGTTAGATAA
>NW_015777595.1:0-964 GCF_001515625.1 Sinocyclocheilus rhinocerous | reverse complement strand
TTTTTTTCCCTATAGGCTAAACCCCGCCTCCAGAGAGGAGGAAGCTCCGCCTCCCTCCACAACACCCTCATGAGAAACAGCATCTTCCAGCTAATGATTCACACTCTCGATCCTCTCAGCGACGGTAATGTGCAAATACATACACTCCAAATTTACAAATACACACACATTGACTCACATCATAGATTCGTTAAGTCTTATTAATAAAATATGTCATATATTCTAGGGAGGTTCAAGGAGAAGGCATCAATTCTACACAAGATTGCAAGAAAAAAGGGACAAGATGAGGCAAATGGTGTTGGTATGTTTAATATTTTGTGTAACAGCACTCCTTACCCATTTTACTTCAGTAATGTGATATATTTCTGAGTAAAATCAGCATAATCGCTGTAGGGTTGGAATTTCTATCCACTGAAAAGTGGCCTTTCCATGCCAACTCTGTTTGCAAAAGTATATGAAAAGTAAAGGGATTTGGTGACATCAGCTGAAAAGGAATGCATTTTCTGATTAGGAACCTCTAAAAGAAGATTATAAAGACTTTTTTCTTTGGAAATTTGCAATGAGTCCACTGTAACATCAGCAACATTTTTATTTTGATTTCCTGGTAACTTTAATAATATAGCCACATAAACAAAATATTTACTTCTATCATAAGCCTCTAAAATCTGCGGTTAGTGTTGGGGTTTATGGGGATTTCAGCACTTAAATCACATCATTACATATTATAATAATGAAATAACATTTCATTTCAGATTTCTGTTGTTTCATTTTCTAGTTGACAAGAATCTTCCCAACAGCACTAATGTGGAGGTTGAAGTCACTCCACCTATGAATGGCAGTGCTGGAGCTGAGGTGATGTCGCAACACGACTAGATCATCTTGATATATTCAAATATATTGGAATCCTTAAAAGGGTGGTTGATTGCGATTTCACTTTTTTAACGTTGGTTGGTGTGTAATGTTG
>NW_015777594.1:0-963 GCF_001515625.1 Sinocyclocheilus rhinocerous | reverse complement strand
GCCAAATATTGCTCTATCATAACAAACCATACATTAATGGAAAGCTTATTTATTCAGTTTCACTCAATTTCATTGACCTTATGACTGGTTTTGTGGTCCAGAGTCACATATGGTCTGTTGACCTCATTGTTGACCTCGGCCAGTAAACAACCACCTGGCAGCCACCCAGAATACCTTAGCAACCACATAAACAAACACTCAGAAAACCTCAGTAACTGTGAAGCAATGCAAGACAAACACTAGAGTGAAAGTCTGGTTGTCTCATACCCAGTGAGCTGAACTGTTTGTGTAGGGCCAGTCGAGCCTGCAGTCTTCCTCGCAGCAGTTTCATGGTCCTCTCCATGTGACTGGCGCTCAGAGCGCTGCCTGCCAGCGCCGACTGCAACAAACACGCTTCATGACATTACAACACTGCCCACTTTACACTGACGTCAATAATAAAAAAGTACGGAAAGAAGTTTTACTCCTGATCACACTGAAATAGTGACGTTCTTTCTCAGTATTTTTGTTTTGTTTTCCAGTGCAAATGTCTAAAGACTCATGCATAATAATGAGCAAAATTATGTCTTGTTTTTTTGAGAATTTGATCAAAGTTATGTTTATGATTAAAACAAGAACAAATATCTGCAAATGAGCTCTTACTTAATTTAAAGGGAAAACACGCTTTCATAACCCACTGACAGATATTTGTTCTTGATTTCAACATAAACTCACTTAATTTTGTTCAGTTGCTTGGAAAACAAGACTTCATATCTTTATTTTGCATCTCAAGTAACTGCATCTTGATTTAATGATATTTAGATATTTGTATTGCGAAAAAACTAAAATACTGAGGAAGTACATACAACATTTAAAGCCATGACTTTATGGACACTTTCTGCTCCGATTTAAGAGCGTTTTAATTCTTTAATCTGTGGATGTGCGAATTATGACTTTCTAAGACCTTTTTAAGACCAGCAGAAA
>NW_015777593.1:0-964 GCF_001515625.1 Sinocyclocheilus rhinocerous | reverse complement strand
TTTTAGTAAAAATAAATTAGAATTGCATTCAGTATTTTTTGTAATTTTACTATTTAGTTATTTTGTTGTTGTCGCAGATAAGTTGCTCTAAGTTGTTTTGGTGTCTGGTGGCGCATATAATATCCTAAATAAGATTTTTCTGTTTTTCTAGGTCTGCGACACGAATTTCTCCAACAAAACACACAGCACCAAAATGTTGAAGAGCAACTCTGCGTTACGTACAAATCGAGATATTTCTACTGTACAGCTCCATGTCAGGCTTAGTTTAGCCTCAAGGTCTTCTGCTTGTTTGTGGGAACAAATAAAGCAATAAAACGGAGAACTTGTTCTTCAAAACCTGCAAGTGACGTAGTTAGGGTGTTTGAAATCTTTGACATGCCTATATACGGCAACACAACAGCCATAAAACTACAACACCTGGTTTGCTCTCTCACACATATACTGAGGGGGAACCCGGGAGAAAGTGTGTGAAAGTGTGAGAACCATTTTGAAAACAAGACAAAGAAAAAAATGAGTCTGGTTTTTGTTTTTCAGCTAGGCTACATAAAGAAGGAAATTATACTTGTAAAGATGGCATGTATTAAAATGTTGGATTTTATATTTATATTATAGTTTATAGTGTATATCATACCATCACAGGACCATAATACAATTTGCGGAGTACTCAAAAATAGACATTTTCTTTCAGGAGAAAATATGGGTTTGCACAAAAATAGACAATGCACTTTATTTGACAAAAAACAAGCTTTTTAACATTTTTTAAGAACAACATGACAATGTAACGCAACAATACACTTTTGTTAAACAAACATAATTTGAATTTCTTTATGCAGACAAGAAGCACTATTAAGCTTTGCGTACTATGACAGAACATCAGTACAAAGCCCAGTCAGGATGAGTGAGTGTGAGAGAGACACTGCGCCAGGAACGAGAGATCTATGGAAACACGCGTGCTAAAACAAAC
>NW_015777592.1:0-963 GCF_001515625.1 Sinocyclocheilus rhinocerous | reverse complement strand
ACTGGTTGTGGAGTTAGTGACAGCAGCTGGGACTTTGTGCATCTCCTCCTCATCGCTGCGGAAGATGGGTAAGGTTTCCAGGCAGAAGCTGACAATGGAGATGAGGATGACCATGACAGATATGATCGCTATAATCCTAGCTGGCCCAGAACTTTCTGGATACTCGAACAGCAACCAGACCTGCTTCTGAAACTCATTGTCAGGCAATGGCCTCTCCTCCTCCTTGATAAAACCCTCGTCCTCCCGAAACATCTCAATTGCTTCCTCTCCAAGCTCATAAAAGCGGATCTCCTCTGAGAAAATGTCCAAAGTGACATTGACGGGGCGCCGCAACCTTCCGCCCGATTGATAGTAATAGAGGATGGCGTCAAAGCTGGGGCGGTTTCTGTCAAAAAAATACTCATTCCTGAGCGGGTCAAAGTACCTCATGCGCTTCTTGGGGTCCCCCAGTAATGTTTCGGGGAACTGCGAGAGGGTCTTGAGCTGTGTCTCGAAACGCAGACCCGAGATGTTGATGACCACTCGCTCACAGCACTCCTGCTCCGTTCCGGGGTCATAGTCCTGAGGAAGACCAGGGTGTGCTGCTGCCTCATCTGAGGGGTCGCCTGTGGCCACAGTCATTATGCAGGAGGGTGAGGCCTGCACTTTCCACGGAGGCAGGGCACCACTGGGTGGGAAATCCTCACAGAAGGGGGCTTGACACCGTAGAGCACTAAGGGCAACAGTGTGCTACTGGGTGGGTCAACTGAAAGACAACAAAAGATATTTTAAGACAGCATGCAGATATCTTAAAGATTGTGTCTACAGAGGGTCTAAAGCACATGTGTCAAACTCCGGTCCAGGAGGGCCACTGTCCAGCAATGAAGTGTAGCTCCAACCAGCTACAAAACAACTGCCTGGATGTTTCTAGTGGAGGGATGGGCAACTTCGGTCCTGGAGGGCCACTGTCCTGTAGAGTTTAGC
>NW_015777591.1:0-963 GCF_001515625.1 Sinocyclocheilus rhinocerous | reverse complement strand
GTGTGTGTGAGGAGACGCGTGTGAACACACACACACTTGCTGTATTGTTATCATGATGTTGTCACGAGACGCGAGCGCAGCTGGTCACATCGGATCCCAGCATCACATTCTCCTTTAATTCTCATTCATTTATTCAGTGTTTCTCAGTGTGTTTCCTGAAAAACCAAAGGTATAATTCTTCAAACAGACAGAATTTCATTACAGCTGCGCTGGTTTGGTGTTTGATCACTGAGGCCGGGGTCGGTGACGTGTTCACGAGTGACTCACACTCTCAAATAACACCGTCAGCATTACTACTGATTACTCCGCTCTGTATACAGGAAGAGTGGCTTGTATTTGAGCTGTGTTTATTATAATGAGACTCTCTTTCAGAGCGTGACAACGTAACAACAAGCTTTCCAGAAATGACTCTTCCTGTGATTTACACTGATGATCTATGACAGCATCATATGTAGGATGATAGTTCACCCAGAAATCATCATCCTCTCATCATTTACTCTCCTTAACCCATATGAAACCCCTTCTTTCTATAAACATATCAGCACCTTAACTTACTCAGATTCTTGCTCCATCATGACAGCAGTTGATGTGAAAGAGAAATCTGACCACAGAAGACGGTTTACACTAATGTACACTACTGCATACTGCCACTGTGGCGCAATCTGAAACACGGTTAAGTGTGAAATAAGTGTGTGTAGTTACAAGTGTTTGCATTCACATACTGAGCTAGAGAACATTTCCATCCTTCATCTTCTAGATGCACGTCATGAATCCTCACACTCTGAAGAATAAACAGACTCTAATTTCATCTCATTTCTCGAATCCACAAATGAACCTGCAGAAGCAACAGTGTCACACTGAGACACCAGCTGAAGCCAAATGTGACATATAAACAGGAGTGATATTTGGAGCGTTTTCTGTCCCTGAGGAACTATGGGTGAAACATATACGACAGACGCCATC
>NW_015777590.1:0-963 GCF_001515625.1 Sinocyclocheilus rhinocerous | reverse complement strand
ACAGCGAAGAAGAAATACGAGCGTAATGGCAGACCAACAACAAATTAGAGATGCACCGGCGTCTTTTAAATCAAAAGTTTGGGCACACTTTGGATTTCGTAGTGGCAATACAAAAAAGCTCACTAAAAAAGACTGTAATCTGCAAGAGCTCTTACAAAAATTAAATACAATGGCAACACGACCAACTTGCATTCCCGCCTCGTGCAGTTTCATCCTGATTTGTGTGAGAAGACAACGAAGAACAACACTATGGTGAATCAGCCTACGCTGATAAAGCTATGTACACACAGACCAGAGAAAAGGTGAGGAGTGCACTCGAATCTGCTGCGAGAGTTGCCCTCACCTGCGACTCGTGGACGTCCAGAGCCACGGAGTCCTACGTGACAATTACAGTTAATTTTATTGATGACAGTTGGGAAATGATTGCTTACGTTCTCCAAACTAGGGCAGTGCATGAGAGCCACACCGGCGCTCATATGGTAGAAGTGTTGCAGGGGGCCACAGAGGAATGGAGACTAACAGAAATAGATCCTGTAGTTGTTACAGATAATGCATCCAACATGACTTTGGCTGTCGAGCTGACAGGATTCCAGCACATACGAATTTTTGCACACGTACTGAACCTCGCGTCACAGCGTGCCTTAAAGCTATACCTGCTGTAGCTCGACTGCTAGCGAAGATTCGGAGGATTTCTGTGTTCTTCCATAGGAGCACCACAGCAGCGGGAGCACTGAAGAGGAACCAGATGATGTTGGACCTTCCACAGCACAAGTTAATAACAGATGTTGCAGTACGCTGGAACAGCGCATATGAGATGCTCTCCCGTTTTCTCGAGCTGCAACCTGCCATCTGTGCTGCCCTCTTATCTCCTGAGGTAAGCTGTTTATTGTAACTTTCATTTCTGTTACTACTAAAGGGCCTTAAACAAGATTAAATTCCTTATTTTCTTTCTTTCTTTTTTTT
>NW_015777589.1:0-963 GCF_001515625.1 Sinocyclocheilus rhinocerous | reverse complement strand
TTATGATCTCCATCTTAAAAATATTTGATGAGATAAGATGATTTGATAAGTTCAATATTTGTATCTAATATATTAATATACAGATGATGATGATGCAGGACATGAAAATAATGCAATACAGCAATAACCCGTTTATCCAACCTTTAATCAGCGATCTGAAATTGGTTTTCTGTCAGAAAGTAAACACGCTTGATTGAGCCACACTAAATCCAAAAAGGGTTTAAGTATGGAAACTGGCGCTATGGACCCTCATCTTCTCATGATTAAAGATGAGGTGATGAAATTAATCCT
Source organism: Sinocyclocheilus rhinocerous (assembly GCF_001515625.1). Lineage (NCBI taxonomy): Eukaryota > Metazoa > Chordata > Actinopteri > Cypriniformes > Cyprinidae > Sinocyclocheilus > Sinocyclocheilus rhinocerous. Next base: position 672 of record NW_015777589.1, on the reverse strand, counting down.
ATTATGAAGTATAAAGTTACAAATCATCTTTAATTTATGATTATTCATACGAATGAGTTAAGATAACCTCTGTGACCTGTAGCTTTGTGCTGAATATTTGTTTTTATACACTATACTAGGACGTTTTTGTACAGGAAACATTTAGTTAGTGCATGATTAGGTATAGAGTTCACCGCTGCTTTGAGGTCAAGGTAATCAAGTCAGTAAAGTCACTAACTAAAATGGTTTAAATGATTCCCAAACATTGGTTATTCCTGAAGGTGCAGAAGGAATGGCCCTTTTAGGAGCTCTGACACAATTCGACTGACTGTACCGATTCGCCATTTAATTGTAACCAACAATCAGCGCACAATAAAAAACAAAAAAACTGCAAGTTATTTTAACAGTCACTCATGCATTTTCTGTAATTTTGGTATTTGTCATTTAGCCAACTGTATCGCAATGGAGAATGAATAATCTGTTTCAGTGGCATTAGCATCTTGATCAGGTCGATTCTTTCACTGAAGCTGAAAAAGATTGCGGTTGCTAATGTGACTCGGCCTTGAGTTGCTAGAGTCCTGATTGATTTGTTAAACTGGTGTTATTTTACTCCTGATGGAGTCTACAGTTTCTATTTTTAAAAGAAATGTCATCTCTTGGCAAAAAAAAAAGAAAAAAAAAAAAAAAAAATTG
>NW_015777588.1:0-963 GCF_001515625.1 Sinocyclocheilus rhinocerous | reverse complement strand
AAAAAAAAAAAAATCTTATCTCAAATTTTTGAACAGTATTATTTTTATTAGATATCAGACAAAAATTATGGTGCATATAAATGTGAAATTTTTATAGCAGTGGAGATATGTGCGTGTAAACACGGTCAGTGGTTGATAAGATCAGCCACTTATACTTGCTGATACTTGCTCATACCATATTCAATTGCTACTTGTTATGTTTCTGCATGATCAGACTTACAATCTACACCTGGCAGACTAAACATTCATTGTAATCAACCACCCTGAACCCCCTAACAGCCACATTACCTATCACACCCATAGAAATGCATAGCAATGTGCAAAACAAACAAACAAAAACCTTAGAACATCTTCATTTGCATAGCAACAGTCTGGCAACTCCCTAGAATAAATTGAAATTTTGCACAGGTAAGCACTGTCAAAATCTTCTAAAAATGTAAAAATTGAGTTATGTAATTAGGTACGTTTACCTCATTTTTATAGCTTCATCTTCACAGGTCCCAAGAGCTGTGACCTCTAGCCTGCAATATAAGCAAGCCTAACCAGCTTTAACAGCACCAGCCACCACACACACTGCCAGCATCATAAATGAGTCTCGATGTAATGATCTGCCCTACTATGATCTTCATATACAGCTCTTTCATTAATAACCCACCTTCATCACCTCAGCCAGTGACTCAGTAATTCCTCACTCTCACACAGAATCTGATGCTTCTGTTATCTAAGGTCTGTGCTTCGCCCCTGTGAAATAAGGATGCTTTTTTTTTCACAGACAACAGCTCACAGCAGTTTTCCTTTGCAGGGAAAAGCCGGCTGAAACCTCAAAAAAGCAGCAGGCAGTAATGATTCTGACATTCACCACGAAACAAAATGGTGCATCTCGAAGATTTCAGAGGCAGGAACGTCCTTGAGAGGACCAGGTCAGTGACTCAGGGAAGGGAACGGGGCTTAATTGCGGAAGGA
>NW_015777587.1:0-963 GCF_001515625.1 Sinocyclocheilus rhinocerous | reverse complement strand
TTCTATTCCATGGATTCCGGTTATAGAGATGCTTTTTTTCCCCAGAGGAGCTCTGAGCTTCTTCCACTGATGCTTACGATGCTCTAAATTAGGACAAATCTCGTTAATACTTTACCAAATTCAGCCCACCCATATTAGCCCTATCCTCCCCATGGGTACGACTCCAACCCACACAGAGGCACGTAATTTGTTGCATAGCTGAAAAAGACACACTCTTCTTAAAAAGCTTAAAATAGAGGGTCTGTATCTTACGCCGCACTTACAAGAGCGTTGCCGTATTCGGGCAAGATGGTGTGAATGAAAGACTTTAGTGAGGGAAAGGGGTAGAAGAAGTAATATCGAGTTCAGGCACTAGTCCATCCATTCTCAGGACCAGAAGCGAAGTAATTAGGACTGCTGGGAGGGACAGAGCGCTACTCTCCTTCTCAGCAGGTCTTTTTTTTCTGAAATGATTTATCTGGAAGGAGAAAATGCTGGAAGCACTACGCAGGGTTTGATTCTCTGGACCTGGAGCATCATGCATAAAACTTCACTTTGTTTCCATGCATATCAAAAGTTTGTGCAGAAATGGGAGAATATATGCATATGGATGAAAAGTACTGATATCAATATCCAATAGGTTGAAAATTGTGATCTCCCAGGTTGCAAAAATATGTTACGAATGTTTTGCTAACGTTCCCTTTTAGTTATGAAAACATCATTTCTGATGTTGTCTGAACATTCAATATGTCATTTTTTTTAATGATTTAACATTTAATCATTTTGCAAATATTATGGCAATGTTACTGTTGACAGTTTCCTGCACATTCTGAAATGAGTTGTAACATTTAAAAAATGTTAGATGAACATTCCACCAGAACATTTCTGAGAAAAAAAAGACGTATAAATATTTTGAGAACATTATTAAAGACCATAAGTCTTTGAACAACATTCTGTTAATGTTACCGGGAAAAAAAAAAAAAA
>NW_015777586.1:0-963 GCF_001515625.1 Sinocyclocheilus rhinocerous | reverse complement strand
GATGGGAGAGTGTCTGGGCTGAAATTTCAGGGAAAAGAAACTGTAAAAATAAAGATAAAAGTTGACTTTGGACCAATATTTAGTGTGAAAAGCATATTAAAAATTATTTTGAATTTATAATAATAATAATGGTTTCCCAAGGGGGTGCTAGAGCATCTGCGGAACATTTCAGAGAAAAGAAACTGTAAAAAATGAAGAAAAAAAGGTTGCTTTGGACCAATATTTAATATGAAAATCATATAAATAGTTATTTTGAATCTCTAATAATAATAATTTTTCAGGGGGGAGTAGAGCGCCTGAGGGACATTTTAGAGAAAAAAAATTAAAATTACATTTTACTTTAGTAAAATGACAATATAAATGCCAATTATTTCATTTTTAAATGTGTTTTCTTTATAGTACACACTATTGTTTTAAAAAAAGGAATAAATGAGTCTTAAATATGATTGCCTTCATATTATATAGAGGTTGTCCTTTGCAAAGCGATCATCATTATTGATCATATTTTTAAAAATTTTTTAAATGCCTGGCTTAGAAAAGTAAAAGCACACCTCTGCTCATTAGGGTACATAATTTGATGAATGTCCATAGCAAAATTGTGAAAAATTTAATATGAGTATATAGTCTTGGAAGACTAAATATTTGTTATGTAATTTCATGGCTTTACAAGCAAAATGCATGATAAAGGAAAGACAGGGCTTGCTGAAATTCTCTCATTATTCATCTGTCAGATATGCTGCTATGCTTTCCCCATAAAATGCAAAAAGCAGAAATTCTGAAGAGCCTTTACACATCTTATTTCTATAGCAGAGCTGATCTTCAGTGATCTTTCCACCAAAGCTTTGAAATCATGTTCTGAAATGCGTTGCTGAAAATAATGGGAGATTTTCATTTGTTGGTGACTGTTTCTTTAAGAGTCACTTGTTTAGTGCCATTATATTTGCATGCATATCAAATTATACA
>NW_015777585.1:0-955 GCF_001515625.1 Sinocyclocheilus rhinocerous | reverse complement strand
TAAGTAATTTTGTAATGTAAAATAAAGTTATTATTATAATTATCATCAAATATTCATTTAGTATTTTACAAAAAAAGTGTGCATGTGAATGTGTCAATAAATTATTGAAATATTAACATAAATCTCAGGGGACTTGAGGTGAATATTTTAGGTGTCGGGTTCGACTGAGAATAGAGTGTGGTATTCCGGGTTTGTTTTGAGCTCCTGGATCTGCTGTCCTGTAGAATAAGGATCTGCGGGGCCGCGTGGCGCAGCTGGAGGGATCTCAGCGCATCGGTCAGGACGCCGTCATCTCCAAACTGCAGCAGCACCTGCAGGAGCTGGAGGAGAGGCTGCTGGGAGAGGAGAGGTGAGGAGACGCAGCAGATGCTCCTGATTCACAGCGTCTCCTCTGCTCTGATGCTCTGTTCTCTGTCTGCGCTCAGAGAGAAGAGCGAGCTGCAGCAGCTGACCCGCAGACTGGAGCGCCGCATGAAGGAGCTGACGCTGCATCTGGAGGAGGAGAAGCTCTCGCTGCAGGACCAGAGAGATCAGGTGACCATCATCTGTCCTGTACTACAGGATCAGTGGTCCCTCCGAACATCAGAGCCGCTCTTTCCCCTCCCAGACCCAAACAACTGCAAATAATGAGGCCCTTCTTCAGGATTTTAGTCTTGCTTTTCACATTCATACAGTTTTGTCTAATCGCTAGGACGCGTTTCTCAACACTCGGGTCAGTTTTTCCAAAACTCTTCTCCCAGTGAAGCACAACAGCATTTGTGTGGATAAACTGGATCATTTATCATTGCTTTGGCACAGAATGAATGAAAAAAATCTTTCAATGACATGAACTCTTCTCATTCAAACTTTTCTCACCAAAACTCCTCTATGAACCTACAGGCCAGTTTACATGCTCTTCGCAAAACTGACTAAACTGTGTGTGTGTGTGTGTGTGTGTGTGAGAGAGAGAGAGAGA
>NW_015777584.1:0-963 GCF_001515625.1 Sinocyclocheilus rhinocerous | reverse complement strand
TTCAGATGATGTATAAATCTCAATTTCAAAAAACTGACCCTTATGTCTGGTTTTGTGGTCCAGGGTCACATATAAATTAAAACCGAATGCAAAGGAAGCCGCAGGAAGCTCTTTGGTCAGAAATGAAATGGTTATGGTAGTGTGGTTGTAAAACCAGTGTGTGGATGACTGACCTGTCTCTCCAGATCCTGTCCGATGATCCCAGCCTCCACATGAGCTGTTAGATTCTTCTCGTCAATCCACAATATCCGGCTCTAAACAAAAGGAACAAATAACTGAATATGACAGATCACTCAGGGAATCCTCTAGTTTTAACATTCAATTCAAGAGGAGTGCATTTTCCACAAACAGGGGGGCAATAAAATATATAACAGAGCATGGAAGTCTGAATGGGACGGTTCACCCAACAATGAAAATCCAAATCAGATATTTTAAAGAAAGTCTGTTTACCACTGACCTTCACTCAAAATATCTTCTTTTGTGTTCAGCAGAAGAAATTAAGTCACATAGGTTTGGAACAACGTGAGGGTGAGTAAATGATGACACAAATTTCCTTTTTGGCTGAATTTTCAGCATCATTACTGATCTAGAATAATTTCTTATTATTATCAATGTTGAAAGTCTTTGACGAATATAAAGCTCAAAAGAACTAGTGATCAATTTAATGCATCACTGCTAAATAAAAGTATTAATTTCTTTCAAAACAAAAAGTCTTCGACTCTCAATTCATCATATGAGTGTTGCATTTTAAAACAAATGCAAGTCAGAAATCAAAAACACATGAAGAGTCAAGAAGAATACATCAACTTTTAAAGATGTTCTGAGAGCCCTGTGTTTCATCATGAGAACATACCTTACATGAAAATCCTCCAAGAAGTAAATCTGATTTAACATGACTCTAAATCAACCTCATAATAAAGACATCCTTAAGATGAATATTGGACTACAAAAAAAACAACAAAA
>NW_015777583.1:0-958 GCF_001515625.1 Sinocyclocheilus rhinocerous | reverse complement strand
AATCCTTCACCTTTTTTTTTTTTTGAGATTGTGCTGCTTTATGTTGATAAGGCAGTAGAGAGAGAGCAGGAAGGAGTTATTTAATGGGGGGAAGTATACTGATCAACTGTAATAAAATATAATATAATTTAATATAATACATAAAAAATTAGGACATTTCCAATTTTTCCCACATTCCTTTTGTATCTTACGGATTTTGATCTGTAATAAATATATAAGTATTATATATATATATTTTTTTTTTTCAGAGCATGGCGAAGGTCATTATTGTTTACCTCGTTCTTTCAGAAACAGAAGTTGCGTAACCATCTCTGCCTCAGTGGCCGTTAGTGTGTGCTTCGTGAAGTGCAGTGATGAAGACTACGTAAATGAGGGTTTAGGTGCTAAGCATGAGACATGTAGCCCAGGGGCTGATTTCTCTGCTGGACCCAGTCAGCTCTGAGAGTAGTAATTTAACTGTCTGTCTGCCTTCACTATCTCTAACAGAAAGTAATGTCTTGCATAGTTAACACTAGAAGCCTTGTCTTCATTGAGATGGTGATCTGCCCTTTATGGGCTTGTAATTGACACTTTTTATTTTCCTGTGGCATATATTGTGTCACTTTTTGTGTTATTTATTCCCGACAGGCTTGCGTGATTTCTGCTTGAGTTGGTTTTCGAGGGTTTTTCGGTGTGCTCATTTGAGGTTTGCGCTCTTGATGGACAGTTTTATGAATGAAGGCAAGGGTGATTCTAAGTTAAACTGATAATTCTATGTGTTTTCTCTGAACATACGAGCATACACCTATGCTGACAGAAAGCGAGTGGAAAGAAAGTGCTGCAGGCACACACTGAAACTCTCTCACGCTCTTTATACTTTAAGATGGTGCCAACTTGTCAGGTCTAGTAAGTTTGACGGTAGACTGTCAATTTAAGTCTCTATCTATCTATCTATCTATCTATCTGTCTGTCTGTCTGT